>NW_015557156.1:821259-827366 GCF_001515605.1 Sinocyclocheilus anshuiensis
CAGACACACACACACACACACACACACACACACACACATGCATGCATATGCATAAACATTGTGCTATTTAATGAGGACATTTTTATTGACTTCTCTATTGTTTTATATGCAGCTAGTTATAAATAATATAACCTATCCCAAAAAGAAATCTTTTTGCATATTTACAATTCTTTACATCTCTGAAAAAAAAAATGATGTTGCCAAAGGGAGGTTTTGTCAGATTTAGATTAAGATTGTCAGGCTTAAATTAAGATGTCTTAAATTATTTTAAGTAATTAAATTAAGCTAAAACACATAAAACTCAAGGTAAACAAGCATTATATTTATTAAATAATATGTTCCCTCAATTTGTGTCACTTGGAAAACCTTGATATATGAGGGAACTTTAAAAGTGTCATTTCTAGACCTTGAAGTCATAAAAAATCAGTTATTTTTGAGTAAAACTTCATATGAGTAATCTTCTGTAATATTCTGCTCTTTTGTGGCTTTTTACAGTGTTGAGAATATATTTTCTTTACTTTTAGGGCATCTGGAGAAGAAGCAAAGGTGAAGCCTTATCTGCCCAAAGACAAGCAGTTTCTATTAACCCGAAATGGTAAAGGAAGTGAAAATCTTATTCGGTTTCTGAAACGTACATTCCCAAAGTATAAGTCAATTGTAATAGTTGTGTGAAGCTGTGATGAATGTGCTACAGCTGTTTTGTAAATGTCACAATATGGCTCAGTTCCATGTTACAAGCGCTGTAAACAGATGGAGTACTCTGACGAGCTGGAGGCCATTATAGAAGAGGATGATGGAGATGGGGGATGGGTGGATACCTATCATAACTCTGGTATGAAACCGAATCTGAACAAGCAGTATCATGTGGCCATTAAAAGCATGCTTTTGTCATGCTTAAGTTTCTGACAGACATTCTCATCGACTCTTTTTGTGTTACTAGGTGTTACAGGGGTGACCGAAGCAGTTCGGGAAATCTCATTGGATAATAAGGTAGGCAGCCTCGTGTTGACTATTTCAAGAATGAAGAATTGTATGATGAATGAATTGGTTTTAAGTTGTTTCTGAAAATGTCCTTACCCTTAGCCTAGGGTTAAGGCTATCCAAGATGTAGAGTTTGTTTCTTCATCAGAACAGATTTGGAGAAATTTACCATTACATCATTTGCTCACCAGTGGATCCTCTGCAATGAATGGGTGCTGTCAGAATGAGAGTCCAAACAGCTGATAAAAACATCACAGTAATCCACACGACTCCCGTCCATCAATTAACGTCTTGTAAAGCACAAAAACTGTCTGAAAGGAACAGTTCCATCATTAAGATGTTTTTAACTGTTGCTTATCAAGTCAAGTCAAGTCAAGTCAAGTTGAGCTTTATTGTCATTCTGCTGCATGTGGGGACATACAGTGGAACGAAATGTCGTGCCTCACAGGACCACGGTAGAGACTGTGGGAGGGATGGGTGGGGTCCTTCACGATACAGTTGGCTTTGCTGGAGCATCGTGTAAGGAAAATGTCAAGGATGTCCAGGATATTTTATGGCTAAAATATGAATCCTCTATCCATAATATTGCTTTCTCCAATGAAAAAGTTGTCCTGTCTGAATCTGAAGAGAAATATGCACAGATCAAGCATGCTTTACAAGTGAAAACAGCTCTAAACAAATATGTCGGTGGATTTTAATGTGAGAGGACAACAGGGGATGGACTTTTCAATGGAGGAACTGTTATTATGGATTGTGAATTACAAACACTCAGGTTTTCACTAAACAAGACATTAATTGATGGACTGGAGTGGTGTGGTGTGGATTACTGTGATGTTTTTATTAGCTGTTTGGACTCTCATTCTGACGGCACCCATTCACTGCAGAGGTGAGCAAGTGATGTAATGCTAAATTTCTCCAGATCTGTTCTGCATCCAGTCCTCATCTTGGATGCCCTGAGGATGAGTAAATGTTCATTTTTGGGTGAACTGTTAATCATATTGTGTTTATGTAAATATACTGTATATTGTTTTGCATGTGAAGGACAATATGAATATGAACGTGCGGACGGGTGCATGTGGAAAAGGTGATGAAGATGATGATGAAGAAGAAGAAGGAGAGGCAGCAGACATGGAAGGTAGCTCTGAATGTTTGTTTTAACCCATTTAATCCCAAATTTTTCCCAGATATGACATATATGAATTTGTGTGACATTTGTAAGGATATTAAACAATCAATGTCAATTATTTAAAAAATGATTGAAAAGTCCATGAAAAAATGAGTTTTATGTCTGGTCACAATTGTGACCGGTAGTAGAACACAGGGAGTCTAGGTCTATAGCGTAAATGCATTTACAAAATGACAAATCTCCAGAAATTAGTTTAAAGACTGGTTTAAATTGTTGAAACAATATTTTATTCCATTAACAAAGAAGTAAACATTGTCTGACTCAGTTTCAAAAAGGACAAAACATCAATCTTATGCAGCAGTTTGGCACAAATAAATATATAAAATGATGACAAAATGACAAATTATAGGAACTTAGAAGGTAATTATTATAAACTTCATTATAAACCGAAATAAATAACATAGTAAATAAGTAAAATTACAAAATGAAAAAAAAAAAACTGAAGGTTTTTAAAAATTAAGGAATAAATAAAAAATGAATAAATAAACATATGATGAAATATGAGCCTATGGTAGGAAACGTAACAATGTCAAGAAGCATGTAACAATGCATTAATATCAATCAGTTGTCACAACAATTATCAATCAACAGTCACAACTGTGTGCTGGTGTGGACCTCATGGATTAGATGAACCCTCCCTCAGACATAACAGTGGAATTATTAAAAAACAATCACAAATGTGTGCTGGTGTGGAACTCATGGAACTCATGGATTAGAATTGTAAATTCTACATAAATTGGCCACCACCACTTTTTTTAGACCTGCCCTGAACTCATGTAGACATCTTAAATTTTCATTATGTATGAACATGTGCTTCATAATAAGAGTTGCTTTTTAATACTACGGAAAAATATGCGAGCAAAAATTGTAGTCACAATTAAATGGGTTAATTTTCATGACACATTATCAGTCGGTAATAACAGCCATAACTGGTAATTATATACTTTATATTTATATTTCAGAATATGAAGAAAGTGGACTTTTGGAGACGGATGAAGTAAGAAATTATCCGCAACATGAGTTTTCAACATCAAGATTTGCTTTTGCAGAATTATTCATTCATATTCTTTGTTTAGGCAACTCTTGACACAAGTAAAATGGCTGATTTAAGTAAAACCAAGCCAGAGGCTGGAGGGGAAGATGCCATTCTACAGACAAGAACTTATGATCTTTACATCACATATGATAAATATTACCAGACACCAAGACTATGGCTGTTTGGATATGATGAGGTGACTTTGCTTTATTATGATTTTACGTGATGGTAACGTGATATGATGTAAGCCTGCATTAGTCTGTTCACTAAAGTAAAACACATTTTGTTAAAGCCCTGCATGATGTGCTTATTTTTCAGGACAGACAGCCTCTAACGGTGGATCAGCTGTATGAAGACATCAGCCAAGATCATGTTAAAAAGACAGTCACCATTGAGAATCATCCCCACCTGCCCCCACCTGCTATGTGCTCTGTGCATCCATGCAGGTAAATACAAACTTTACATGCATCTCCCTCTTATTTACAGTCAGCGAACTAAAGAGCTGCTCTCTTGATGTTATTCGTCAGACATGCAGAGGTGATGAAAAAGATTATCGAGACGGTGGCGGAAGGAGGAGGAGAACTTGGGGTCCATATGTATCCTTTCTATAAAAAAAGGTTGTAATACAATATTATATGCATAAGCACATGCACTATTGTTCAAGTCTAGGGTCGGTACGGTTTTTTTAAAGTTTACTTTTTAAGAAATCACTAAGGCTCACCCAAGCCACGTTTATTTGATCAAAATTACAGTACTAACAGTAATATTGTGAAATATTTGTACAATTTAAAATAACTGTTTTCTATTTGAATATATATTTAAATGTAATTTAAATTCCTGTGATGCAAAGCTGAATTTTCAGCATTATTACTACAGTCTTCAGTGTCACATGATCCTTCAGAAATCATTCTAATATGCTGATTTTCTGCTCAATGTTGAAAACAGTTATGCTGTGGAAAAGTTCAAAAGAACAGCATTTATATGAAATGGAAACCTTTTGTAACATTAACTCTTTACCGTCACCTTTGGTAACTTTAATGTGTTCTTGCTGAATAAAAGTATTAATGAAAATTTTACTGACCCCAAACTTTTGAATGTTAGTATACACTTGTAGTCAAAAAAAGTATGCCTAGTAGTGTGCCTGAACTACACACATCTTGTAGACTTAAGCCCCGTTCACACCAAGAACGATAACTATAAAGATAACGATATTAGCGTCCACACCAGCGAACGATATCGTCTGTTTATTCTAAGCGCATAAACTGCCGCTTTAAATTCTTGAGCTCGTTACAGCAGGATGGATTCTGATTGGCTGTCAGTGTTTTATCGTTCATCAGCTGGAAAAAAATCGTTTTGGAAGTGATCACAATGATATCGTTCCTCTGTATCGTTATCGTTATAGTTGTGGTGTGAACTATGCTATTCTTTAATATTGAGAACGATTTTTAGAACTATATCTTTATCGTTCTCTTTATAGTTATCGTGCTTGGTGTGAACGGGCCTTTATTCTTGATGTTTATGTTGTAATGAACAAATGTTTATGTTGGCTCATCATGAGTAACTTTTTTTTTTTTTAAAACACAATTTCCCTTAACTTTAATAACTCCAGGTATCTTCTGATTTTCCTGAAATTTGTGCAAGCTGTCATTCCTACAATAGAATACGATTACACAAGGCATTTCACCATGTAACCCACCGTCACACCCACAACTATGACAACAAGTATTGTTACTGCGTTGAGGAAGCAGCGACAATATAAAACTCAAAAGAGACACTGTCCTGGAAAGATGCTGGGAATGTTCTGTGAAATGCTTTGGAGGGGATCTGCTGAGTCTGATGGTTAGCCACACGCATTTAAATCCAGTTTTCCCAACTATTCTTCAGCTTAATCTCTGTATTAGCCACTTGCTCTTAGTGCTGTCCTGAAACTAAAAATGTTTTGTTTTATATTTACTTTTCAAAAAAAAAAAAAAACCTATGCGACATATAACGAGCCATTCTCTTGTTTTAATGGCAAATAATAAATGGCTGTCAAAATATGTGGGTGTTATTTGTATGATCAGAATCATTTTGTGTGCGATGAGCTTTGTCTGGTGTTGGACGTGTCGACTTACATGCCAGCTTGTCTTAACGCATTGTTCTTTGAATGTTGGAATCGCTGTCTTGAATCCAGACCATTTTTGTGGTAAAACATATTCACAATCCAAAAATCAGCATCTGTGGAAGTGATACATACCACAATTATTGTATGTGTGGATTTTAACGTATTGTTGACTTGGTATAAAAGAGGAAGAGAAGCTGGAAAGGATTTCAACCTGTTGAAAAAGCTTATTGTGTGTTTCTGTCATGATGGTCAATAGATAAACATTCAAATTGATATCATTAATATAAGTCTGTGAAGTCTTTTAAGGTAGTTGTATGCATTCTACATTTTAATGCAAAATTGAAAACTTACGCTCTTAATTGTTTGGCCCTCAGTTAATAAAACTCACTTTTTAAGCAGATTTATTATATTTGTATTCGCTACTCAGGCTGGAGAAATTCATATTACTGTAACATAAAATAGCAGCATAAAAAAGTAAAATAAAATAAATATATATATATAAATATACATACATATATATTAGTTCTGTCAAACGATTAATCACGATTAATCGCATCAAAAATAAGTTTTTATTTAATATATTTTATTTTATTTATATAATTATGTGTGTGTACTGTGTATATTTATTATGTATATATAAATACACACATACAGTATATATATTGAAAATATTTACATATATTTATATTCTTATATTTTACATATAAATATATTTAATATGTAAACAGCATATTTTTTATTAAATATATACATGCATGTGCTTGTATTTATATATATATATATATATATATATACATAAT
>NW_015557156.1:827587-830722 GCF_001515605.1 Sinocyclocheilus anshuiensis
ATATATGCATGTAAATATTTTCAAAATATATACATGCATGTGTGTATTTATATATACATAATAAATATACACATATTATGTAAACAAAAACATTTTGGATGCGATTAATCGTTTAACAGCACAAATATGTATATATATATATATATATGTGTGTGTGTGTGTGTGTGTTATTTATACGTGTATATATTGTACACGGGATAGAGGATACTCTGCTCAAATTTTAATATAATTAATTATTATTATTATTATTATACTATTAATTTTAATAATATAACTATCTCATCGGGTCTGATGTAGGGCTTATTTTGATTTGATCACTAATAATGGTAATGTTTTCTCCAAAATCGTTTTTCAAATTATTTTGAATTTAATTTATTTTTGTGTCTAACACAAAAATATTTATTACAATAACTGCAGTCTGCAGTTACTGTGGCATTTTGAAAGAAAATACAACGGCTCTGGCTGCAACCTGTGAAGTGGGCGGGGCTACGGTGTCGCTCCGCCCATAATCACTCTCATTGGCTCGATCACGTTCTTATGGGAGATTTAGAATAAATTAATTTAATTTTGACACTAATAAACTTTCTACAGAAACAGGACGCAATCATAATTCTGCAACTAACAAACAGCATATCCAGGGACCAGTGAAAAGATTTAACTGTCAAATCTCACGTGAAACCACCCGATGGATGAACATGGAGGCAGCCCAACAAACGAAGAAAACAAGCAAAAGGTGGAGTTTGTAAAGATAGAAGTTTATGTTTTGTATCTGTGTCAGTTTATTGCAGTGTAAAGGTTTTTAAATGTCTTGGTAGTCGATAATGTAAGCTTAACTGTGTTATATGCTCTTGCTTTTTGTCAATTTTAGCTTGCAAAATATCTGATTGACATGGCGCTCGCCTTTTGAAATCTAACTGACAGTGATTACATCATACTGACTGACTTTGTTTGAGATCGGTCTTTAATCAAAAGAGTATAGATTTCCCTTTGAATAATTCTCTTTGTCTATAATGTCTGTTTTCTCTATTCTTTATCACGCATTGGAGGAAGGGTTGCCAGGTTTTCGCTACAAAACCCGCCCAATTACTACTCAAAACTAGCCTGAAAATAGCCCAATTGCTTTCGAGGGGGTCCCTCAGTAAAAATCGCGTTCGGGGGTAAAATACACATTTTATTGGCGGGGTTCTCCTGGTACAATTCACATTCCAGGGTCTAAATATCACGTTATTGGGGTCGCTTCAACCTGTTGACATAAAAAACAACCGACGGCAATCGCGGATTTGGCAACACTGATTGGAGGCACAAAGCTATATTAAACACTAGAATTAGCTATTAGGTAGGCTCAGGCATAAAACTGTAACTAACCAAATTAATCCTAGACTGAATAGTTACTAGTTTTAAACATAATACATTTAGATTTTGTCTGTCTCGTTAGATTTAGCCTGTCTCATTTTAAAAGTCTTGTCCTTCTCAACTGCTGTGCACGTATCCATTAAAATCATACAAGGTCAGAATTTTGAAATAATTCAGTTCTGTAGTAAAACTGTTTTTATTTTTTGAAGAGTTTCAGTACCTATTGTTGTTTACTATTTGTGTCTGATATTTTTATTCAGGAAATACAAATGATCATATTAGAGTTACTTCTAATAGATTTATTCTACCTGTGTGTCAGATTTGTTTGTTATACTTTATTGAGTTTTTTTCTTCGCCACACTTGTTTCCATAGACTTACAGCGTGGACTCAAAGAATGAGAATGAAGAGACAACAGAGGAGACTGAGGACAATCTGGATATGCTGGTGCCTCATGAAGTGCCAGTCAGTATTTATAGATAGACAGACAGATATATTGACTGATTGATTTTATTTGTTCCCCCTATAAACTCCATACTGTAGTTTTGATTACAATTATGCTATTATACAATATGTAAATGGTAATAACGAGGAATGTCCAAATGTTTAGCAGTGTACATGCATACATACAGTACATGTATTTGGCACATGCATATATAAATTAACTGAAGTGCACCAAGACCTCTATAGTACATTCATTTTGAAGCAACTTTGGTTATGTGCAAATGTATATATAGTTATATGTTATAAATATAGAGAGAGTTTTCTACAAGTATGCCAGCAGTAAAATCAAAGCCTCGTGGCCCTTTTCCTAAAGTGATGTACAATATGTGCCTACAATGCTTTTGCTTTCAGACAGGAGTTCTGACTGTACATATAAAGGATTGCAAAGTGTTTCCAAACATCTGTATCCGTATAATTTCCAGCATCTCAAAATAACATTTAAAAAAAGTTTTGCACTGAACTTTTTTTTTTGTCATCGTTTTCCTTGACCACTAATCCATTCTACACAAAAGACTTTCAGTTTTTTCTCAGGATATCTGTTGGTGGAAAGGAAAAGTGCACCAAGCTTCAAAGCAACAAAGATGCCAGAGGAGGCAAAGCAGATTTCTCACTTTGCTTTGATGAGTGGAAATACTTCTCCATCCAGGTTTGTCACTTCCCTGAATTGTTCCGCATCTCCATGGAGTGCACAGTTTCTGATGTGTTCGCTGAATTTATGTGTTCTGATCTGATGTTAGAAGATCTGTATCACACAGTTATGTTAATATTATATACTGTTTTAATATCAAGTTTTATTCGTGAACAACAGTTTAATCCAAAACACTGATAAAATTTATATCCAGCCTTTTTTAAGTTCTCAAAAATTGTGTTTGTGTGATGTGCTTATGTATTTTCACCCAGCTTTATGCCTGTTTTTGAATCTTTTTTTTAATTTATTCAGATACCTGAGCAGAATTCCAGTGCAGTGAATCCCAATCAAATCATGGTGGAGCTTCTTTTCTTTGAGCCAGCAGCAAGAGATCATAAACCAATGGGCAGTGCTTTCTTCAATGTGTTGAAAGTTCTCAATGTATGGCTTTGTTTTTTTGTACAAATTCTCAAACCTTTTGATGACTGACAAATAATGATGAGATTATCTTTATCCAGGAATCCATTGTCACTCACCAGTTTAATGTGATGCTCAATAAGCAGGTAACCACCAGACTTACTGTTGTTTGTGCGTGTGTGTGTGTGTGTGTGTGTGTGTGTGTGTGTGTGTGTGTGTGTTTGACAATATTTTT
>NW_015557156.1:830844-842100 GCF_001515605.1 Sinocyclocheilus anshuiensis
TGTGTGTGTGTGTGTGTGTGTGTGTGTGTGTGTGTGTGTGTGTGTGTGTGTGTGTGTGTGTGTGTGTGTGTAAAAAACAACACTTACATTTGGCATGAAATTTAAGTTCACTCTGTCTATGTTCTAAATGCACCATAATGACTTGTTTCTTTTTTTAACTTCATAATTTTTAGTCTTTGATAGGAAGTGCTAAACCTTCAGAAAATGTTAATTATCAATCTAAGAATATCAAATTAAGTATTGACTATACAGTATATCCTTTTTCAATTAATTTTTTAGGCTTAGCAATATTAAGTGTAATTCCTAACAATTAAACATTGAACGAAACAAAATAAAAGTAAATGTATGAGAAGTATAATTCAGAACTATATAATTGGTACATAACTGGTAACAGGTTTGCAGATTTATCCCAAGATAATGTATAACTAACTGCCCACCTTTTGTGCTATGTACATTTTATGGCTCATAATTGTTTATCTAACATATCAAAGAGTTCTCACTACAAAAGCCTGATATCTAATGATTTTAAAAACTACAGTCAAATCTAGGAAAGTGCCTTGTTGGGTTCACGTGTGAGAGAGAAGATATGATTTTCTGTATGATTGTAGGTTGTTTGCAAGTTAGATGTTGAGATGGCCATAACATATGGGTCATTTGGTTATGGACACTCTCATCAGGTCAGTAATATTACTTAAGAATGCTGTAATGTTCTATGTATAAGCTCTTTATGATCAGTTAGGCATAAGCATTTTAGAATGATAAACTGATCATAATGGTGTTGTGGTTTTTCTTTAGGTGAAGCATCCTGAAAGGACTGTAGAGGAACAAGTGGAAAAATCACTTTTTCCCCGGTGTCCTTCACCTGACTACCTCCAAGATCCTGACTAGTGAGATTCCCTCCTAAAATAAGCATTGTCAAATGACTGATTTTTCATGTGAGCCACTAAACGTGCTTCTTTTTTCTTCTCTTTCAGTAATGAAAAAACCACTCAGTCAGACATTATTTCTCATTTGATTCAAAGAGACAGCGAAGGAGGCAGAGATCCCAGCGATCTTATGAACCAAATAGAGAAGAGAGGCAGGTGAGAACTATATTTTAATGTTTAATTCAATATTAATTTTTCTAATGTCATAGGCTACACTGTGTTAATAGTAACCTCAGTAAATAAATAGTTCACCCAGAAATACTTATTCTCTAATTATTTACTGAACCTCATGTTATTCCAACCTATAGTGACACCTAATAGTTTTTTTTTAAACTGTCAACACAATGAAATGATGACAAAAGAAGGCATTTTCCAAATCCGTCTGAAAATAAAAATCAAAAGTTTAAATAATCAAATAATTCTTAAAATATGAATTAATGTTTTATCCTTTTGATAAATACTGCTCTCATGCCGTTTACTCATGGTCAGTGTCAGTGTAATGTGATTACATTGGTGCTGAAAGAGAGTGTTTGTTATCATTTTTTTTAATTTTTTTTTGTAAATGAAATAAAGCTGAAATACAATAAAATGTAAACATTTGATGAAAACTCTAAAAACAACATTATTAAATAGAATTACAATTAAAGCTAAATAGAAATATTAAAAAATAATAAAAAATTGCAAAAGCACATAACAAAATTACTTGAAACTTGAATTACATAATAAACTGGAACCACAGATTATCAAACCTGTATTGTTACCTAAAATTAAAAGAGAAAATATAAAAAAAAAAGAAAAGATAATTTAAATAAAGCTGAAATAATAAATAAATAAATAAAATATAAATATTTAATGAAAATTTAAATGTAAACAAAAATTGTAAATAATAACAAGTTAAATAATTAAAATGACTAAAACTGAAATACAAATATTTGAAAAATAATAAAAATGACAGAAGCACATAACAAAATCACTAAAAATTAAAACCTTAAAGTAAAATAAAAACTTAAAAATAAAAGCTAATACTGGTTCAAACTGACTGAACTTTTATTAAACTCTGTTGTTGCATTTAAATACCATAGCTTTAATGTACTCATTTTATCTCATACATGTAGGGCATTAGTTTGATTTATTTTGCTATAATTAATGTTTATGACTTAATATTAATGTCTAAAATCAGACCAAAATAGCTTTAATTGTGTTTTACTGTTCAGGAATGTAGCTAAGAGGATGTCACATGATGATGTCATAATTTGGAATTTTAGAATGTTCCGCCTATAAAAGGAGCAAAACTGTCAGATTCTAAGTCATTTCTGACTGATGCATCTGACTAAGGCATTCCCTTGCAGATACAACAGTTGCGACAGTGATTTTTACTTGGCATTTGCGATTTGTACTCAGCCATTGTGAGTTCCACACAGCGGTTAGCTTTGGACCAAGAGCTTTCTGACAAAAATCTTCTTTCAGAGACAGTCAAAATGACCACGTGCTATGGTTTAGGTGAGGTTAAAGGTGAAAGAGACCAGTCGGGCCCTTTGTTTGTGGGTAATTTGCACCCACATGTAACCGAACAGGTGCTGCTTTCAATCTTCCTCCCATTTGGACCAGTCTGTTTTGTGAAAGTGTGCAGAGACAGAGCAACCAACCTCTCTCGTGGGTTTGGCTTTGTTACTTTTGCACACCGTCACAATGCAGAAAATGCCCTAGATACTTTGATTTTTTCTGAGCTCTTGGGCAAACCCATGCGAATGATGTGGGCTCAACACGATTCCACTTTGAGAAAAAGTGGAATTGGAAATATAATTATTAAGGGCTTAGCAAGAGACATCGATGACCTTGCTCTATATGACACTTTCTCATGCTTTGGGGAAGTTCTTTCCAGCCGAGTGGTCTGCGACAGTAATGGTCAACCTAAAGGCTATGGTTTTGTCCATTATGCCACACCAGAGGGTGCTGAATTGGCAATTAAGAAGCTAGATGGTATGCTGCTAAATGACCATCTAGTTTCTATATGCCATTACAAGCCCTACGAGGAACGCCAGGCGAACCAAAATGCCAATTCCAAATGCTGCAAAAAGAAAGACAACAGTCTTTATATATCAAACCTGCCATACAGCTTGGGCAGTGAGGAGCTGTGCTCCCTGTTTTCTGTGTTTGGATATGTGACCAGTGCAAAGGTTATTATGAACAACAGCCAGAGCATGGGTTATGGATTTGTTTCATATTCCTCGATTAATGATGCCATTATAGCTGTATCATTAATGAATGGCTATATTGTTGGTAACCGGCCACTGAAGGTTGCTTTCTCCCATAGTGCAGAAAAAAAGGAAATAGAACCCTAGCGAAGACCAAAAAATAGAGAGAAAAAAAAAACCCTAAGCGTATTTAAAAAAAAAAAATTAAATAAAATTCTAATCCTATCTCTAGTGCAAAAAAAAGTCCTAAGCCTATCCTATGCTGAGTGCAAATAAATTAAATAAAATAGTAAATGAAAATTAAATTAAAATGAAAAAAATTAAGCCTATCCTATCCTTAGTGCAAAAAAAAAATCTAAGCCTATTCTATCCCTAGTGCAAAAAAAACAAATAAATTCTGAATGATATCAATCCAAATTTCTGACTTGTGATGCAGCCTGGAATTAAGCCACAACATGTTGGCCCATCTGGCCAGAGGAGAACTGGCCTCCCCGACTGAGCCTGGTTTCTCCCAAGGTTTTTTTCTCCATTTCTCTTACTGATGGAGTTTGGGTTCCTTGCCACTGTCGCCTTTTGGCTTGCTTAGTTGGGGACACTTAATATAAGGCAATATAATTGCACGGTCACTATTGGATAAGGACTGAAGTGAGCTGATGATGACATCACTGTTTTCTCCAGAGCTGCTATAAATAATAAAATAAAAAATGTGCAGAGATTTTTTTTTTTGTGTTTGTGTGTATGTGTGTGCGTAACAATTTATAATTATTCACTTACAGAATCTTTCTAATATTTCTTCTTTATTAGCATGCCTTCTTTTTCCCCATTAATTTCTGAAAATCTTCACACGTTTAATTTGTATTTTAAGATGTGGGGGTAAAAATTATTTTACCTTATTTTATACAAAAGTTAAATAAACAAGATAATATATGTGGCATAAATGTTAAGACACAGCATTGTCAATATCATATGTTTTTGCTGTTTTGCCAACAAAATTCATTATGTATATATGCATCAGAATACTGTGCATAGTCATATGCATTTTCTTTTTATTACATTTTTGTTTGACAGTCATTTTACACTATTCACAATGTTTTAAAAAGAGCTGTGCAATGACTCTTCAGATCCCCCTTTTGTGGTGCCCCCAGGTTGCGCAAGCTTTATAAAACTCTAGAAAAATGTGAGACGAAGCAAGATGTTGTTCAGTTTCTGGAGAAACTGGTTATGAGACAGGAGCCTGAATCCCCCTGGACAACAAACAACTTGGAATCAGAAAAGCAACCAAACACATCAGCAAGTTCAGTCCTGTGGTATGTAACCCTGTAAACACACAAATGAAAGTTTTTTTCATATGTAATCACTACCCTTTTAACCTATGACTCCACTTTCACAGAAAGAAACGTCAACTTAAAAAGAAACCTGCCACATTCTCCAACAGAAAGAATCAGAAGACAGATTATTATAAAAAGATGTGGTGTTTAGAGCAGCTCTTGGTCTCTTACACAATATTACAGCCCTTTCAGAGGCTTGTGAATGTTTTGCTTATGAATGTCTCAATAAAGACGCTGGATAATAAATATTTTGTTTTGTTTTACTTATAACCTCCTTAATACCGAAGGCGTCTAGTAACGGAACTATTCCTCCTCACGGAACGTTTTAATCCCCGTTTGTTTTTACAAATGCGTCAGTCGAAACGGCCCCTTGTTGGTGAGTAGATACTGGTAAATTCTTCACCCATGAAACATTTAAAACGTTTTTTAAAATTCGTTATGTAATTAAATGTCTATCTGAACTATTTATTTGACCCTCTGTCATTTTTTTATGCATATCGAAAGAAGTGCACCTGTTACGCGTTAAATAATAGAAACAAAATAGTTTCATAATCATGGTTTGTCTAGGTTTGCGCAAGGCTCGTCAGACATTCTGACACGAATGCAAGAATGATATATTATATCGAACTTATCATTAAGAATTGCGGAAACCTTAGAAAATGTACCGTGATTATAACGTTACTATAGTAACTGTGGTAACGTGAACTGTTTCAGGTGAAGTGTTTTGTAACGGAGAAATCTGTTTTATCTCATTTCAAAATGTTTAAAGTAATATATTTCATCTTTTCATCATTTGTTTTTAGAAAACATACATTGATATAAGAGTAGTAATGAGAAACCACTCATGTATTAACTTGTGGGTGTGCATAAACATGTTATTGTTTATTTGAAGTAGATTGTGTAAAGTGTGCTGTGGGGAAATGGAAACAGGCCTATTTGCTCTCCCATGGGTGCCAGTGAATATTGGTGGTTTTGATCTACTGGCCAAAGCCTGGTTCGGTGACACACAGTACCGGGTTCTGCTGAATGACCTGAACACTGTGTGGGAAGAAGAAATGACCGCAGATGACATCCAGAGTCGAGCACAGGCAAGAACGTACAACACTGCTGCTATCTAGTTGAAGTGATTTTAATTAAATACTTAAATTGGAGCTTTATTGGATCTTATAAATTCCTTATATTCTTTAACATGAAACACTGAGGAGACAAAACACACTCAAGACAATGTATTTCCGTTCAACTAAAATCACTGAAATGTGCAAAGCAGATAAGAATGAAATGTTTCTCAGTACTATAGTATATAGGATTGTATCACCACAATATTCAGTTCTAAGGGGAATTCTTAGCCTGTCAACATTTCATACTGATTTCTTCTCTTTTTCCTCTCTTCCTCTGTAAGAAAGGATCTGAATAAGTGTCTGAGGGCTCCTACACAAGCTTTCTTCTCTCATCTATGTTCTGTGGCACGGCCTTGTTTCTCCAGTGAAGATGATGATCAGATTTCTACTGCACACGTTACTCTTGAACAGCATGGTGACAATCTAACAGTCAAACTCAAAAGTGAGCTGGCTGGGTTGCCATTCTACTGGGAGTTTCGCTGCACCACAACACCTGTTGGCGTGGTATGAACCTTATCTGATAAAATAATGTCTGCAGCTGTGATGTAACATGGTTTCAAATGTGTTTGAAACATTTAATCTATTCTTTTAACCCTGTGAAGCCTGACATGAAATAATAGTCAGAAAACTGTAATTGTTTTGAAATGAAGCAGTTTTTTTAAACAAATGGATAGATGGATATAACGTTTGCTGATGTGTTTTCATTGAGTATCATATTTGATACATGGTTTTATGGCTCATATTGTATGATACAGGAGAAAAAATAGCAAAAATATTCAATTTGGTGCAGTTGCTAATATTTATATTGCCAAAAGATGAAATTCTGCTACCTTGTAATGTAAATCAGTGAGATATTTTATAAAAGTACAATAGAATACATACATAAAATGCATATAAATATCAGTTGTCACTCTATATCTACCAAAAATATGTTTTAGTAAGATTATATTTAAATGCTTAGTTTTATCAGAGCTCTGTAGGTTTTATTGCGAGGTCAAAACATATAGTGCAATGCAGTACAATGATGGGAGGATATAATAAGTGTTCCTCAAAAGCCTGATGGATCATTTTTGATACTCAAATTTTAACAAGATTTTCAAAAATAATAAATTTGTCACCCAAGTAGCTTCAGTCCAGCAAGTGTTCATCTTAAAATATTACTAACAATATAAAAGTTATTCTACATTTACTTTATGAAAATCATTAAATATTTTTCATCAAAAAGACACATCTTGAAGGTGAACATTTTTAGAATTATAATAAAATGCTTTTTACTTGTTGAAAAAAAAGTACAAACTAACAACCAAAAGGCAGAAGGCATAAAGTAGATTTGTAGACTCGAGGCCTTAAAAATCGATGTATCAAATACACAGTACGTTTCTGCTTGTGAATCAGGTGTGCAGGCACCTGGTGCGCCCCCTGCTGGCAGTGAGTAGAGTCCTGCAGCGGCAAGTGGAGGATCTAGCTGCTCTTCTGGCTCGGAAGGACGCAGAGATACAGGACTATCAGGAGAACGGAGCTGTCCTAAGTAGAGGTAACAGTCGCATCTAGCATTCTCTCTTATGTCTGTTTTTAGCTTGCTGACACTCATCTAAAACTCTGCCCTCACAGCCAGACTACAGATGGAGCTGTTTGAGGTGCACGGGTACAGGGAGAACTTCTTCACACAGGTGCGAAACATTTTTACATTCAGTGTCCTGCTAAATTTAGCCAGTGTAAACAAGCTCCGTCAGAACTAGCATGCATGTGACATCGTGATTCAGTCACATGTATGTACTGAAGCCAGGCCCCTGTGCTGCTTCTAGGGTTTGTTACGGGAGAGAGAACTGTGAAAGCTAGACATGAAGAGAGACTGGATCGCTGTTTGACTCAGAGCTGAGGGTCACCACACACATGCATACACACACAGTGTATAATTAGGCTGTGGTTTTTGCAGTGACAGCTCAGTTGTAGCGTTGCCTCACACTGAACTGTCTATTGACTGGATCATGTTTTATTTCTTTTCCCGCCATAGGTGTGTGTGTGTGTGTTTTAGAATTTCCTGCTTTTTTAGCGATGAGTGGGATTAGGACTGGGCAATATGATGGTAAAACTAAAGCGTTTATACAGTGGATGTACAGTGGGGTCCACTTTTGAAGAATTTTATATTTTTCTAATTAAATTACTATTTTTTTAAATGACAAAATATATTATCAGTTTAACAATTTGAGTGAATACCTGAAATAAATGTCAACTGAAATAAAATGAAATATTGAAAAATAAAAATTAAGCTAGTTGCTGCTTAAGCAGCACTTAAGCATTCCATTTTATTTTTTTATGATTGTGGCAATAGACTACTATACTAAATTAGTACTAAATAAGTACTAAAATAGCACAGCTGCAAAGATGTTCACATGATCAATGTCACTAATGTACAACCCCAGTTCCAGAAAAGTTGGGACGTTTTGTGAAATGCCATAAAATCAAGAATGTTATTTTTATATTTGTCCTTCACATTTTTTTAATTGACTAAAGTACAAAGAAAGACATTTCCAATGTTTTCATTGGCCAACTTAATTTTATTTTGTAAATATAAATGAATTTTGATGGCTACAACGCACTCCAAAAAAGTTGGGACAGAGGCATGTTTAACACTGTGTGAATTCACCTTTCCTTTTAATTACACGTTTTAATCATCTGCGAATTATGGATGCTAATTTTCAAAGTTTTGCAAGCCCAGTCTCGCTTGATACAAGACTTCAGCTGCTCAACAGTCCATAGTCATTGTTGTCTGATTCTCCTTTTCATGATGGGCCATATATTTTCAATAGGAGACAGATCTGCTCACATCGAGTCACATCCACATGTGTCTACGGAACCACGCTGTTGTAGCACATGCAGAATGAGACCCGGTATTGTCTTGATCCAATAACCATGGACTTCCCATGAAAGATGTCATCTTGATGGCAGTATACAGTGGGTACGGAAAGTATTCAGACCCCCTAGGTCCCTTTGGTCTTTGGGACTGAGAACTCAACGTCCTTTTTACCCAGAAACAGGTTGAAATGTGGACTCATCTGACCACAGCACACACTTTCACTGTCTTTTTGACTATCTGAGATGAGCTCTGGCCCAGAGAACCCTGCAGCATCACTGCATAGAATTAATGTATAGCTTTCTCCTAGAGTAAAAGAGATTCAAGTTACATTTATTGATGCAGCGGAAGATTGTGTTAAGTGACAGTGGTTTTCCGAAGTACACCTGAGCCCATGTGGTTATATTATATTAACATCGCAGCATGACGGTTTCTTATGCAATGCCATCTGAGGGCTCAAAGGTCATGCACATTCAACTGAGGTTTCCTGCCTTGCCCTACATGTACTGTGTTTTCTCTGGATTCCCTGAATCTTTATGTATGGTAGTTGGTGAAAGACCTCAATTCTTTGCGATTTTTCATTGAGAAATTAGATTTTTTTACTTGTTTGACCCTTCTCTCATGAAATTTGGCACAAAGTGATGAGCCATGATCCAGCTTTGCTTGCAAAGATCGAGATGCTCCTTTTATATCCAAACATGATACCCTCACCTATTACCCATTCACCTGCTTACTGTGAACAGTTTCAAAACAGTTTAATTTGGATATTCTATAACCTTTTCACTTTTATTTTGCCTCTGTCCCAACTTTTTTGGAGTGTGTTGCAGCCAACAAAATCAAAATGTGTTTTTATTTACAAAATACAGTACATTTACGTTGGTCAGTGAAAACTTTGGCAATCTTTTCTTTGTACTTTTGTCAATTAAATAAAAGTTATAGAGAATTAACAAATTACATATTCTCGATTTTATTACATTTTACAAAACGTTCCAACTTTTCTGGAATTGGGGTTGTACTTATTTGATTAGTGATGTAGAAATAATGCAGAATCTTAAATATTTCCGTACATTTTGTCTTCTCCTTTTTTTTCTTCAAAAATTTCAACATAGAACTTTATTGATAAATTTAAATGTTTACTTTCATGTTTACATTAAGATTTTTAATCTCAAGTTTTCAGTGTGAACAGTGTCGGACTTAATTAATGGATAAAATTCAACTAATGTGTGGTCTTTTGACTGGCTATTTTACAGTGTCTTTGAATGTGGCTCCTACTGAACTATCCATTTGATAGTATTGATTAATATTTGTAATAATAAAATTGAATTAATATTTGACACTAATGTCAGACATATGATTCACTTCTTTTGAATAATCTGATCTGTTGGTTTACGTCCAATCAGGTTGTAAAGACTTCAGTTGTAAAGTATTTAATTTAGTAGCTGATGATCACCATATTTTTATTTGTTTTTAAGCCTTTTTTCACTGAATATTCAGCAAAACAGTAGCTGTATCATGACATATTGTCATATATAACTACTCATACCAGGGATTTGGTCATACCACCATTCCTAAGCAAGAATGCCAGTCAATCATGCTTCTGACCGCTCTGCCTTAAGGTCATTACAAACACACTGACCACAGTGGGAGGAGCCAAAGCCACAGTCATAATTTAGACCAGAACTGTGTGTTTATGGGGGACACTTTTTGTTCTCTTGATGAGTAATGTTCTTGTGGCTGTGAGTTATTTATTGGATTCAGCCACGAGTGCTGGCAGCCGTGTTTTCTGCGCGAGGTGAGTCCTTTGATAGGCCTATGTTTGATCTCTGTCAGTGTGTATGTGTGAGTCCACCGGTATTTCTCACTGGCCTGGTGAATGTGCAGTCAGATATGTGTGGCCTGACTTGGTGGTGTGAGAAAAGGATATGAGTCTGCTCACCCACTCGCCCACTGTACCAAACACTGACTTACTAGTCGCCCCTTAAAGGGTTAGTTCACCCAAAAATGAAAATTAGCTTGTGTTTTACTTACCCTCGAAGCATCCTAGGTGTATATGACTTTCTTCTTTCAGACGAATCCAGTTGGAGTTATATTAAAAATTGTCCTGGCTATTCCAAGCTCTATCATTGCAGTCAGCGGGTGTTGCAGTTGAACAGTCCACAAGTCGTCAAATAAAGCTCGCGCATTCATAATAAAACGTGCCGCAGACGGCTCCGGGGGATGAATAAAGGCATGTGAATACATGTGTTTTTGTAAGAAAAATATCCATATTTCAAATGTAATAAACACTTTTCTCTCACTTCCGCTGACTGTCATACACTGAAGCCGTTCCGGCGGATGACGTAAGACGCGCGGCGTTGGGTGATTAGTGACGAATGCGGAGAGAGAACAAAACAAAACACCGGTCACTAATTAGAAATACAAACCTAGGATTTGCAAAGAAAAATGTCGGAGGATTTCGATATAAACCAAGAGGAGACTGGTTTTCCTTTGCTAAAGTAAGGAAACTTTGCTTCCTTTGCTCCTATAAACAAACTCGCGAGACTAGCATACCTCAGAGGCGCGCGCGTTGCGCATACGTGCTGCGTCATCAGCCGGACCTGCTTCAGTGTATGACAGTCAGCGGAAGTGAGAGAAAAGTGTTTATTACGTTTGAAACTAATTTTCATTTTTGGGTGAACTAACCCTTTAAACAGGTGGAATTCCAACCCACGGTGACACAAGTGTTAGATGTATTACTCCATAGCTTTCACAGCTGATAACAATTACATACAGGTGCATCTCAATAAATTAGAATGTCGTGGAAAAGTTCATTTATTTCAGTAATTCAACTCAAAT
>NW_015557156.1:842150-903380 GCF_001515605.1 Sinocyclocheilus anshuiensis
ACCTGTACAGTGTGTGTGTGTGTGTGTGTGTGTGTGTGTGTGTGTGTATGATTTTTCAGTATTATTTACACCGGATCTGCATTTTTAGGTTTAAAAAAAAAATTTTGTTATAAGAGACAACTTGGTAGACAACTAGGAGTGAACTTGGTTTTCAAGTCAATGAAGTTGTGAAAGCTGAATGTAACATATTTGACAAGCCAAACATTTAGGCCACACAATTAACTTAATTCCATAAAATAAGTATAATGAACTACTCAAAAATCATTTTGAATGTCTCCAGCACATTTAATAATCACTCAAAAATCAAACATATTTTCTGCCCTTATTTAAGTTTGATAACATAAATGTTTAATTTTCCAATAAAATATGAAAATGTTGATACATTAAATATTAAGCAGCACAACTATTTTCAACATAGATAATAATAAGAAATGTTTCTTAATTATTGAAAGATAATGTGACACTGAAGACTGGTGTAATGGCTTCTGAAAATTCAATTTGCAATCACAAATAAATTATACTTTAAAATATATTCAAACAGAAAACAGTTATGTTACATTGTAATTATATTTCACAATTTTTACTGTATTGTTGATTAAATAAATGCAGCCTTGATGAGCATAAAGGACTAAAAAATTACCAACTCCTATATAAGGCCAGTGTAGTGTATAATGTATAATAGCAAATATACTGTATTTACACTATATAGAAGTTGAAAATGGTGATAAACTGCAGAATTGTCCTAATTAATTAAATCACTTCAGTGAATTAGACTTTGAATTAGATTTTTTTAAGTGGCAATAATTGTCATATTTGCTTTCTCCATCTCAGAGAAATTATTTAAATGATTTATTAATTTATCATTATTAGCAGAAATGGATAAACCTTTAAAAAAGGAGCACATTTGCTACCTCCTAGTCCATGGTTTGGAAATGCCTCCAAATTTTTAACAATACTTGTTGTGTCTATTGAAATGTGAACTTTCACGTTATTTGATTATTATTTTTTTTGGACACATCAAAGTCATTTGACTGCCGCTGTCTCACAATACAATGGGAAATTCCACTCCACTCTGAAGAATCATTTAAGACCCAAGTCAGAATTAAAATGAAGGTGTGTTTGGAAAAATGTCTCACTGAAATGCCAAACAAACATAGCAAGTCTCTGGAAAAATAGAGGCCGTTCTTAAGATTCCTGATCGGCAGAAGCCTGGATGAGAGTGTGTTTGATGGATAGATGGATAGGCCTGTTTGAAGTGCTGTCTTTAACCGGTCAAAACTTAAGAGAAGACATGTTCCCATGAGTTCGTAAAGTTGAGTTTGAAAGACTGAGAATGTCTACCCCAGACCGGTGACGCATGCTCAGGTTTTGTGAGGGGAGAGGAGAGTGTGAACGTTTACTTTGTGTTTTGAGTGGGTGTGTGTACTTAGCTTGATTAACACAAAGACTTGATTTAGGGTCAGTATTAGTGTGCATGCCGTCCTCTTTGCAGGTCTTTTGGGGTTGAATGTATTTAGGTGTGAATGTGTTTCAGTGACGCAAACTGTTGGTTTTTTAAGGTTTGAGGCATAAAAAGAGAAAATTTGACCGGGTGAGTTGAGAAACCAGTTTGGGTTTGGCACTGACGGCGTGACCCTTCCCACCTCCACACCGAAAGACCAGCAAAAACACCCCAAACCATCCTCTCTATCTGAGACATATATACATTTAGATGTCTTTCTTCACATGGTTTTAGTCCAAGTTATTACTATAAACAATGGGCAAATTTAGTTCGAGAGTTTAGAGATTCTTATGTTCTGCATTTATTTGATCAAAACAACAGTAAAAACAGTAATATTGTGAAATATTACTGCATTTTAAAAAAACTGTCCTTTATATTTATATATATTTTAAAATGTAAATTATTCCTGTGATGCAAAGCTGAGTTTTCAGCATCATTACTCCAGTATCCAATGTCACATGATCCTTCAGAAATCATTCTAATATGATGATTTTGTGCTCAAGAAACATTTATTTTTATTATTGTTGAAAACAGTTCTGCTGCTTAATATTTTTTGTTGAAACTGGTATTTATTTCAGGATTTTTTGACAAACAGAAAGTTCAAAAGAACAGCATTTATTTGAAATAAAAGTCTAATGTCACATTATAAATGTATTTACTGTCACTATTAATAAATTTAATGCACCCTTGCTGAATTTGTTGCTACTGACCTGAGTCAAAAGAGCTGACCTCTAGTCTCTAGATAAGGCTCAGGTCTTCCTTTCAAACTAAAATGGTGATATTTGTTCACCTTGCTTTTATCTTCTGTCAAGTAAAATAGTATTTTAGCAGTATTCAATCTTTGTTTTATTTACAAAATAATTTTTAAATAAAAATAAGTTTTTACAATGCGCCAGTACTTATAAGGGGGTTGATGTGTGTATCTTCATACTCTCTTCTCCTGGATTTTCCTTCTTGCCACATGAGCAACATCACCCATACTGAGTGAAACTGCAGGATAAACAACACAAGAATGAGGAATTTAGGCTTTTTGTGACAAAGATGTGTGCTGTTGCCCCAAACAGAAATAGCTTTTTCATTGTCTTCTCAAGACATTTCTTAATATCATAGTATGTATGTTTTCTTAGATCACTTTTGGTGATCTTAGAAGAGGAAAAAAAATCAAAACTGTTAAACAGTATGCAAATGTGGGAGGGGTTTAGTATCTATCTTTCTACCTATTTACACTACCATTCAAAGGTTTGGTGTCAGTAAGATTTAAAAAATGAATACTTTTATTCAGCAAGGATGCATTAAATTAATCAAAAGTGACATTAAAGACATTTATAATGTTACCAAATATTTCAAATAAACGCTGCCGCAAAAATATTAAGCAGTACTGTTTCTTGAGCAGCAAATAACATATCAGAATGATTAGTGAAAAATCATGTGACACTGAAGACTAGAGGAACGATGCTGAAAATTCAGCTTTCTAAAGTAAAATTCAGGGGGTAAAGTAGGAGAAAACACATCCCCCGTAACACTGTGAGTGTGTGTTTTATTGTTAGACACCAGGATCTGTCAGGTGTCCATGCCTTAATTCCAGCTAAAGCTCAAGACATCTTCCTGTAACTGAAGCTCTTGGCTCCTGGCTTTTATAATCACCCCAATCTGATAACCATGAAACCCATTCAGGACCGCTTCTCGAGGTCAGATGTCTCTCTTTCTGTTATTCCTTCTCTCTCTGGTCCAGGTTTCCACAGGGTGAGGGAGCTCTGATCTGTAATTAGCTAGCTGTAGCTGGGCTGCGGTTTACTCTGCCTACTTTGAACCCCTGAGAAGAGCTGCCCTGCCAGCCAGAACAAGAGTAAGATCCCGTCAAACACCAGTCTCTCTCGTAAATGTAATAGATGGAATGGAAACATTGTACAAAATGTAAAAATAGATAGCAACATGAGATAACAACTACATTGTTATGCTTTCTAAAGCAATAGTGGTGTTTGCTTGTGCAGAAGTTTTGCCCAAGACAAAAACATGGCTCAGTCCCTCCTTCACTGTACATCTATGGGAGGTTTTACCTGTTTTATTGCTGCAAAAATTGTCCAGTCAAGTAGAAAAGTAAACACAGCTCTCCTCAACAGGCCACATAATTTGTTCTAAGGTTTGTTTAAATCCCTAACCCTCAGTATGATAATAATGTGATGTTTGTCTTAGTACGCACCACTAATAAAGAAATCTAGGGAGTGTGAGACAGAGGCTGAACTGAGAGGAAGAGGTAATAGATATTTTTAGGAGGGGGTTTGCCTGAATGAGAGTGAGGACAGATTTATAGAGGACTGTAAAATGAAGCTCTTCTCTGGGTTTAATCCATGACACCCATTTAAGACTTCACCTGCCTTTATTTGTTTCCCTATAGATAGTGTGTGTGTGTGTGTGTGTGTGTGTGCAGGTTTATATATCCTGGTGGGGACTTAAACCTGAATACACACAGACTCATGGGGACTCGTGTCATGGTGGGGACTTAAATTGAGGTCCCCATGGGTACAAAAGCTTGTGTGTGTGTGTGTGTGTGTACTTGGTTTCAATTCAGGTAATAAAAGAAAACATGCAGTTTATTCATATTTATTGTTAGTGATTTTGGGGCTGGCAATGTGGGTTTTTTATGTTAACTTTTATTTGCAATAACAATCTAAATCTGAATCATGAAATCTGTTAAAGATAGGTCTGGGTCATATTTCACCACTAAATTAAAAATAATAAAAATTGATCTGTATAGATAGCAACTTTGCAGAAAATTAAGATTTATTTATTTATTTTTTTTTAATAATTCTTTTATTCAGCAAGGATGCATTAAATTGATCCAAAGCACCAGAGATATTTAGAATGTACAAAAACACTGAAACTTTTGTTTTACCATCATAGGAATAAATTATTATTATTTTTTAATTAAATGTAATCTAAAATATATTCAAATAGAAACAGTTATTTTAAATTGTAATAATATTTCACAATATTAATAATTGTAATGAATTTTCACAAAGAATTATGCTGCTATGATGTCAAAATCAAATGTCTCTGATTTGTCTTTGGGCACTAGCTTTGTAGGGTGTACCAACCAAATTTGTATATGTATATATATTATAACATTTATATACGCATATTTGAGATTGCAATAATAGTAATAGATACTACCACAAAATGCATTCAATGTATGAATCTACAGGATAAGTAATTTTGAGTTTCAAAGTTAATGAATTAGTCACAATTTTGGTAGTGTGTCTCAATATCTTACTGCACACTCAGAAGTATATACTTGCCCTTCACCAACAAAGTGTAGAACTCAGAACAAGAATCAGGACGCTCTCTGGAATCTTCCATTAGTTTAGGGTTCTTCCACAAACCACTAAAAACCAGCCAATGCTGTTTACCTGCTATGAATAGGTGTATCAACATGATGCACTAACACATGAACCGCTTTTCCTGACACTTCCCTCTCTGATGCACACAGATGATGGTGCATGATCATCTGACCTGGTTCTAGTGTGATTGTACAGCGCACATATAATCAATTTCAGTTTTAAATCTCACACGTTTTCAGCAGAACAACTTAATTGCTCAAATGATATGACAAGAAGATGAAAAAAATGAAAGGATCGGGAGTGGAGAAATGATTTGAGGGGAGACAGGAAGTGCACACTCATGAACTGTGGCTTCTATCCTCACATTGCCCTCTCTGTCCCCAAAGAGGAACTCAAAGCATTCATTTATTTTTGTGATATTTCAACAAACAAATAATAAAAATAAATCAATGTAAACCCCAAATGTCTACACGTATATTTAGGGGCCCTTCATTCATCCAGTGGTCACCAATCTCACCAGGTCAATATTTGGCAAGCTAATTTTGAGAATCTGTCCTCTCTGTTGTGAAAGAGAATGTGTTTGGGAAATGTGTGAATGCAGTCATCTTTACCGTTACCCTGTTGAACTTGCGGTCACCCAACCTTTACCATTAAGACTTCTTTGTAGTTGCATTTTTTGTTACCATTAAGAACATTTCACTCCCAAATTCTAAATTGTCATAATGCATACACATGGTTTTGTTTTAAAATGGCTTTCATTTTATTCAGGCTAAATTTAATTTGAATTCTATGTACTTTCTTCTCTTTTTTTTTTTTCAGTGTACTTTATACTGACACCTATCAATGTGGATGCAGCATCATGCATTGAAAATGTTTCTGGTTACCAGTGGCACTGTAGAAACAGCCTGTTCTCAGGCATAACTATGATTCATTTATTCTGCAGCTTAAAGTGTCAGATAATAGGGGGGGTTATGGAGATAAAGTGATTAGTGTTTGACTGGTCGTGTGATCTTAACAACATGGTGGCCACACTTACATAGAGAAAAGATTCTATCAGGGAATTGATAGGACTGGAATCTTCATCTTATGTTGCACGGAATATTAGAATGATTTCTGAAGGATCATGTGACACTGAAAACTGGAGTAATGATGCTGAAAATTCATATTTGCCATCACATACCCATTACCCATACATATATACCCAAAAATATAATATTACAAGAGCAATTTTTCCATTTAAAAAATTTTCCTTCTGAAGAAATGGCACTCAGAAAAGTAATAGTCCAAGACAGTTCCTCTATGGAGACTAATAAGTAATTAAATGTCTCCTCTTTCTTTATGGTGTGGTCATTTTCTCTTTTCTGTCTACTAGATTGTTCCACAGATGGGTGTGACGCTGGACAGTTTGGGTTTTGACTCAGAGTTGCAGGCACTGTATATGGCCGTGAGCTTGGGGAAAACAGGTCAGAAACGCAAACACTCTCCTGACAGCAACCCTGCGGCAGAAGACAACCACGTCTCTGAACATCACCAACACATCACTGATGTCCCCACAGGTTACTGCCTCACTGACTCTGAGCTTACTACACGAGTTAAAGGAGTCATTCCAAACCTGTATGTCTGGGGAACACAAAAGGAAATGTTTTGCAGAATGTCCTGGCTGCGCTCTTTTCCATAGAATGAGCGAGGGAACGGGTGTTGTTACACTGTATTGCACCTGTATACGGCCAGGTTTGACATTGGTCTTATCAAACATCATTGGCTGTTGCTGTGTGTCATAACCAAACATTATGGGCATCAAACGCATATAAAGGCACCACATGTGAACACATGCATAGAAATGTCTTAAATTATGGCTATGCATACAAAGCTATTGTATAGCTTCGGGATTTGTATGGAACACTCTTATGGTGCCTTTTTGTCTCCTTTTGTGTTCCACTGATACATTAAAGTTATATGGGTTTGGAACAACATGAGTGTGACTTAATGATGACATTTGTCATTTTTGAGCATTGCTTGTCTTGTCTGCTGTGCTGTGCAGATGTGGGTTCTTCACTGGCTTCTCAAGAACAGAATGATGTCAAAGCATCATCAGGAAGACCTCAGGTGGCAGACAGTAAACAGGTTTGTTTTTTAGTTTTTCTTTTAATTTAACAAATGAAATATTTGATTGATTCTATCAGAGGACTGTCATGCCATGAACCCAATGTTGATCGTTGATGAGCCTTTAGGCTGGTTGAGTTTGACCTCTATTTGTTTTTGCAAGTTCAACAAAAGAACTATTTAAACATGCATCTAAACAGGCTACAAAATGTTACTCACCTTGATGTGATTAAAGTAATATTCTGGGTCGAATATAAATTAAGCTCAACAAAACATGTACAAAAATGCACCTACAATGGAAGTCTATGGGGCAACCATTATATGACTTGCAGATATAAATCGAGCTATGAGTCAAAATCATTTTCTGTGGCAATTAACAGAAATGCTAAAGATTAAAGTTTAAATTATCAATGGTTTTGGACCCAGATTATTCCTTTGAGAGAATTCAAACCAATTCTGAATGATTCTTTCAGGCTGTCCCATCACCATCAACTGCTGCTGCTGGTTCTGAGGACCGTTCCACCTCACAGCCGAAGAAGAAGAAAGCAGTGGGGCTTTTTCGGTGACAGTTCATGCTTCTGAATCAGAATAGTGCACATATGGACCCTTTTATCTTCTGAATGCTTTATAAACATTTTTATTCTTTTTAGGTTTGATTTTTAAGTGATGATGGACATTTTATTATTGTATTTTAGTCTGTATGCCCATCTTAATGTTTTAAAAGTAATGAATAAAATATTGCATTGTTCTCATTGGTAGGGTTGATGCACCCCAACTGGCAGCATGTGAAAAAATTACAGATGCTCAGAGTATGCATAAGATGAGTTGCAATTTCAAATCTGAGCGTCTACTTTTACGCAATGTTTAGAAGTCAAGATGCACAGGTTTCTATTAGTCTGTTGGGAGGATAACTGTGTTTTACAGGGTACGGACTGCTACAACCAGTGCTTCTAAGAAAGAAGGCAAGACAAAAGTTTGTGGCAGTAGATGTCTAGAGTTTAGTTTGAGGCCCTTGCTAGCAAGTAAATGTGATATGCTTGAGCACAAATGTACGTTCCGCTTCATATTCCGTAAAATCATCAGGACTTTTGAATGGACGGAAATTCTGACCACAAACCCAACAGACATATTCCACTAATTTCTTTGGTTTTGGCTTTGCCTTTGTTAGAATAAGCTACCACTTTGTTTCACGTCGTTCTATTATCCTAGTATTGTTGATTTATCCATCTCTAAACATAACATAAAAAGTGAATTGTGGTTAATTGTTTGACCTGTTAGCGAGATGCCTCCTCATCTAATTCAGCCTAGAGTAAGCTTTAAAGTGGACCAGACGGCATGCCAATAGTCAACAGTCTGACTCTGTGAAACTACTCTAAAACCTACTGAATTAAATATGAAATGCACGATGCTTTAAATCTAGTTGTAGACTGATAGAAGGATCTGGGTAATCCCTTTTTACTGTAGTATTTTTGCTGTCCACAGATTATTTTCTGATGCCTGGCCAAAACACTCTAATTAAAATGTATTCAGCAATACCAGTAACATCTTCAAGATGTCAACAGTGTGGTCACAGCGGACCAGAAAAAATGTCTGCGCCACTGAAGGAGACACAGAACTGTCATAATTTTCCTACCAGTATCATTTGGTAATAGTTCTGGCATTTAACTGGTGATTCGTCTTCAGTGGAGAAGCCATTAGTGTTATTTTAAAGACATTAGAGTTCCTGGGAGGGACGGCACTTCACGTCTTGTCTCCAGTGTCTGTCAGTGAAACTAAACCTGACCACCAATCACTGCACGTCTCGATCTGGAATACATTGTTGAACACTATTACTGAATCCAATTTTTACTGAAGAAGAAAAAAAAGGATTCAGAAATCATGTGAGGTGGGACATAATTGTTCCAGGTGGGACATGGTTGTCCTTTAAATAACATGAAGTAAATAAGCAGTTAACAGTCAGTTTATAATTGACACAATGATCTGTCATTCAGAAAAGTGGGACTTTTTAAAATTGTTCTGATGGATTTGGATCATAAATCACCGCTCTTTTATAAGCTAACATATAATGAAACATGTCATCCAGTACTAGAGCCTTGCTATTTCCTGACAGCCACATTGTAGTGATTGGTTTTACGTGACTTCTAGCTACACCAAGCTGGTCATTTATGGTCAGCAGCTGGTCAAAGCTTATTTAGATGATGGATCAGCAAGACTTCAAGCTTGTGTGGCCACAGATGACCTGGTAGACCTTCCTCAAGACCACTTTGCACCAGTAACAAACCATCTACCAAGTTCCAAACACCTTGACCACCTCAAGCCGAAATGATTGATTTTTTTTTCAGTAGGGATATGATTAATTTGACAAAATGTAATTTATAAATAGCAATAAATTGTTAAATATTTTTGTAGTTTCAGTTGCAGCAAATGTATTATCTAAACACTAAACCACTGTCCCACTTTTGCTGATGATCTGTCCCACCTTAGTCAAGTGTTCCACAAACTGTCCTATTCTCACAGTCCACCTTAACAAAACCAGTTTACATGCAGTAAATAAAAAGTAAATGCATAAAAAAATAAAACAGTTAATAATTATTAATTGTCATTATTAATAAAAAAGTTAACACCTTTAATAAAAAAGTGAAACGAACATTAATGAAAAGTTTTAGTGGTTTAATAATGAGCATCAATAATAATAAAACATTTTTATTTTAAAATTCTATTTTTTAAATAGTACGAAATTAATTTAAAGATTAAAAATATATCCATTATTTTTATAGAATTTATAGAAAATGTTTATGCTGCACTGTCACACTTGCTGATGACCGAGCCGAAAAAAGTGTCACAAATGATCAAACTACTATTGTATGGTCCACCTTAACCAAATCAGTATACGAATAAAAATTGGAAATAAATACGAATACAATTACAAAAAAAAATTAGAAATAAACTGAAGATCTAATATAATAATTGCATTATTCATTAAATAAATTAATACAATTTTAATGGATTAATAATGCATTAAAATGACAAATTTATTTAATTTTAAATATAAAAAAAAAACTTAACGATCTTTGAAAAATAAAAACTCAAGTTGTCAGTTAGTCATATTAAAGATTCATTGTCTCCAAGTGATAGCTGTGTGTGTGTTTAAGTACTCTACGTGTGCTGACGTACCGTTGACAGGCAGTAGTAAGTAGAGCATTGCTGCTAAGGTTCAAAGGACTGGACACATCAGGGTCCGAGAGTCCAGACCTGTAATGCGCCTCCTGTTTGTCTCGTGTCTTGGCAGCCGCCGGTTGCGGTACAAGGGGAGAGCGGCAGGGCTGATAAAGCGCGTCTGCCCGGAGGAGGGCAAAGGCATACAGAGGGCAGGACTGGCAGGGTGCGGCTGCTTCAGTAGCATCTGAGCTCGGGTCACTTCCATTTCCATCTCAACTGAGAGCTGCGCGCCACAGCGCAGTAGTCAAACAGCCGAGCCGGGAGCCAGAAACCGCTGCGGGACGCGCACTCTGACCGCGGCTCTGCGCAACCAGGACCCGCCTGCAGGCGATTCTAAACCCGCTTGCCAAAATAAACGGAACTTCTCTATTTATTCCCCCTGTCTCCGCTTGGACTGAGAGAAAGCGAGTTTTACAGACCTGAGGGGAGGACCGACGAGCTGGCACCAGCCTCGCCGCCTGAGGAACCCTACGTTTGTCGGGGTGTCTTTCCGTGCGTAAAACGATGGTGAGCGCCAGGTGTCCTAATAGACTGGTCCTCCTCCCCCTCCGGTGATCTTGCGCGGGGACTGAAGCTGAGATTGGGGGGAGGAGGGTCGCTTTACCATCATCTTCACCATCTTTGACACTCCATCTTTTGGAGTGCCCGCTGGCACCGGTTGGCATGAGACTCTCCACAGCGGCGGCGCTCCTCACCGGCTTCATCTTGGCTTTCTCGCCGGCGTACGACAGCTGTGGTCCGGGCAGAGGTTACGGCAAGAGACGGACTCCAAGGAAACTCACGCCTCTCGCCTATAAGCAGTTCAGTCCAAACGTTGCCGAAAAAACGCTGGGAGCCAGTGGGAGATATGAGGGGAAGATAACCCGCAACTCCGAGCGCTTTAAAGAGCTCACGCCCAACTACAATCCAGACATCATCTTCAAGGATGAGGAGAACACAGGTGCGGACCGCATGATGACGCAGGTGAGGCAGACACACGCAGAAATGTTTCATCAGAGCAATTAGGTCGGCTAAGTGTTAATTTATTACTTATTAGTTGAGATTTCTATCCAAAAGGACTTGCATTACACTCTCAGAAAAAAAGGGTAACAGCGGTACTCAAATGTACAAAACCTAAAAGATACATGTTTGTACATTATTTACCCCTGAATAGTATTTAATAGTGCTTTAAAAGCACATGTTAGTTAGTATTACAGTCCAAGCAAGAGTTGTGTACCTTTCTGAAAGTGTAACGTGTGGTTAGTTCACCCAAAAATGACAGTTCTTTACTCACCCTATGACATTCTTAACCAGTGTGGCTTTCCTTCTTCAGGTGAACATACAAGAAGATATCTTGAGAAATGTCTTTGTGTTTTCTGTCCATTCGGTGGAAGTCAATTGTAACCAAATGTTTGTTCGGTTACAAACGTTTTTTAAAACATCTTCATTTGTGTTCCGCAGAGGAAAGAAAGTCATACAAGTTTGGTCAATCAGGTTTGGACCTGCAACCCTTACCAACCCAGATCTTTAAGCTACACCACTCTATGCTTCATGCAGTATACTATTACTACTCCTACTGTTTAATTTTATAGTAAAGTTGCCCTTTCAAGATCAAGTGCATTAGTTCAGGGTACTGTCACTTAGGCTAAAAATTGTAGTGGACATCAGTAAATGTAGGCATCCTTGAGATAATTCAGAAAATATGGTAAAGAAGGTCTGTTTCAAATTTAATCCAAACTGACTTCAGTTATAACATCTGGGTCAACATGTGGTGAAGGGTCTTTATCAGTGGCAGAATGGTGATAGTTCATGGATGAGTGAGGCTTGAACCTGCAACCCTAAGTTTCCAATCCAGATCTTCAACATAGACAGTACTACAATATTTTCAATGCTGTTATTTAATTTACCATACAGTGTGTTTTGTATTTGCCCAATAAATCAGGGTACCGTACATTGTCATACTGTCAAAAGTGTAGTGGAGATCAATAAATGTCAGGGATTTGGTTTTGGAATGTTCTTGAGATAATTCTGAATATATGGTCAAGAAAATATGCTGATTTATCATTCATTGTGTAGTTGAGACTTTCATCCAAAGTGAACTTAGAGATAGACCACCTGGAATAACAAGTGGTTTAGAGTCAGTAGTATGTTGAGTTTATGGCTCAATCACTGTGGGGTTCAAATCTACAACCCTTAAGTCACCTTCCCAGACCTCTGTCAATGTGGACCCTTTGTTCAAGTCACTTTTTTTATTCTGTCTTATAAATGAAAAATGGTCATGGACGCTGATGCATGTGGGCATATTAGAGACCACTTTTTTTCTCACTGAAAAGTGAAAAACCTTGAGTTCATTCAAGGTTTCAGGTCTTTCAGTCTTCATAACAGAGTATATGGGGGCAGGTTTCATCAAATTAAAGACACAGTAGTCGTCGGGTTATTTTATAACCGCATATTTGAACTTTCTCCCATGGGGCTCTTGCTCAATTTATGTGAATGAATAAACGCAAAAGGGGTGACTGTCAATAAAGTGGAAGGGAAACCTGAAACGTTTAATTAAAACAGTGCCGTCGCTGTTTTAAGCACGATTGGAAAAGAAAACATTAAAACGGCTCTTGTAGATTGAGCATGACCTGTGACTGTTTTAATGTTTACCCGTATGCCTAAACACGACCGCTTGTGATTAACGGCGTACACCCCCTTTTTGAACCGTCAGATATTTTTTTTACGACGTTGATGTGGTACCTAGTGGAATTTATTTGACTCCAATCTCCCCCTCACCTAAAAGTATTTATATCAGCTATTTTCCCCTGAATGCCCACATGTTAATATCCAGGAGAGCCACGTGGGAACTGAGGAGGGGCTCGTAGATCTCACCCTGTCTTTACCTGTCACCTCTCCGGCGAGCGCCGCGCTCGTTTACCTGAGCCTCGCACGATTTATGAGGGCCAACCTGCGGCGACTGCTGGAGACAACCTCTGGTCTGTTTTTCCTTTTTATTCTGTGTTATTTTTTTGTTTGTTTTTGGGGCATACGTGTGTAAAAATAGTCGGCTTCACATGCATTTAAGCCTTAATTACACACATATTTTTCTCCACCTTATTTTTGATTCAGCGGCGAGTGGCCCCGGCGCTCTCATACAAGCGCGAGTGTTCAGGGCCCCGCGCCGTCGGTGCGCGCAGGGTGAATGTTTGTGTAGCCCGCGGTTAGTGTGAAGGCTCTCCTCCTAAAAACCCGTCGATCTCTGCTTTGAAAGTAAAACTAACAGAGTTCTCGGGCTGATTTATGAAGTCCAGTTCACTTTTGCAACCACAACGAAAAAAGCTGAAAATCCACACTGCTTTGTGAATAGGCATCTATTACAGCTCGCAGAGTCGCTTTTCTTATCGTCCAATCCGGAGACGTGCTCGGAAAATCGTCTTCATAAATATCTATATTTGTATTCTTATAACTAAAAACACATCTTTTTCCATTCAGATTGGCATTTCTGACAGCATGCCAAATGCACATATTTCTAGTTAACCATAAACTACCGTTTCCTTCTGCAGGTCACCATAAACCGGTTCTGCAGTCTTAGAGTTTATCGATCTTGGTCTTTTTAAGATTCACAGCAGCACTTCAAGGTTCAGGAGTTCGTTGTTTGAACTTTTGGAATGGGGAAGACTTGACATTTTTAAAACGTCGCTTAGCTCCACTCTCTTATATGTGGAGTGGGCAAGATGCATCTAAAATAGTATTCGGTCCCCCAAATCTCACAAGGGACAGTGAGGGTTTTGTTCTTTAAAGAAAATTTACCAAGAAATTAAACTTCAGTCATTCTGGTGTTCCAAGCCCGTATGATTTTCAAAGGAGATCTATTTGAAAAAAAGTCCACACTGCTTTATTCCATATAATGGAATCATTCTCTAGAAATCCTGGCCTTTGCCACAGAATTCCAATCTCGTTTGCTTGTCTGCATATTCAAACTTACTTACGTGTTAGAACCAGCATTTGGCATCTGATTTCAAACCTGGTGCGCTTTGTCTTCTCCTGCAAGTTTAAATATGCACAAACGCAAATGAAATCTATAGAGTTGTGCAGTGATGACGTACTTTTGTAGGCCAAGCTGGAAGTTATAGTAGCTTAACCCTGCTTCCCTTGACAAAAAAGCCAATAGGATATATGCTCTATAATCTATAAAATCTGTTCATCAAGATAATCTTTATAAATGATGAATTTGAAACCTAAACACAATCTTCAGAAGTAAAAACCTAAATTACACACAACAGTTGCATGACTTCAACAGCACCACCATTAAGCTTCCAACACTTTTTTTAGTCTTTATTTAAAATCCACAAGTTGGGAAGTTCACTTCTTCACACAAAGTTATGGTTTAATTTTAGAAGACTTGAAAAAAAGTGCATGGACCACATTTATGATACATTTTTCGATCATTTCTTTTGAACTTGACAGCCCCTGGTATCTGCTACCATTACCTTTTCATTTATTATTTGAGAAAGAGCAGTGTGAACATTCTTCAAAACATCTCCATTTGGGTTCCATGGAGAAAAGCAAGCCAAGGGTTTGCATATATACAGGTTTGCATACAAGTAAGCATATTTGAGTGTGGGAGAGTGCATTATCATTGTTGACACTATGACTGTAGTCTAAGCATTTGCTGTACATGTTTTGGTTTCAGTGAACCTTGGAGACTCAACAGAGAAACCAAACACACTGGCACTGTATTTTCAAATCTCCTTTCCTCTCCAATACCAGCCTCTGGACTGGTCTGATGGTATCAACACAGACCGAGCTCAGCTCTGAGAGATAGATCCTAATAGCACAGAGACATCGAATCACTGAGCTCAGACTCAAACAGATAGTCCGCAGAGCTTTATAGAGTAGCTATTGAGTGGAAAGGTGGGTCTCCAATTCGGAGAACAGAAATAGATGGTTTGATGGCACAACTATGTAGTGAGGACTTAGGATGGCGACATCAAAGAATCTCTGCCGTCACTCAGTAAGCAATTTGTGACCACTTGGTGGTTATCCAGTGACCTTGCGTGTCTCGTGGCCTTTGGTTGAGACAGGGATTTATCAACCCATGGGCTGAGTGTGTTTGTGCTAACCACAAATGCGTCAGTTCTACAAATGGTTGTCAGGATTATATTTGCCATTGCTCACTGCGTTTCTCACCTAGCAACGGCTTGCCACAGGCTTTTTGACATGAGCGTACTAAAATCCATATTTCTTGCAGGAAATTCACAAAGTCGAGACAATGGCCTTGTGTTCTTTCTCACTCAGGCACGCAAAGCCTCCTTCTGTTTGTTTAATTGGTAACTTATGTATCAGAGTTCAGCATTCAGTTGGGTTTAAATGCTGTCACACTGGTAATTTATGCTACATAAACCACCAGAAGTACATATTTGTGACCCTGGAACACAAAACCAGTCATAAGGGTCAATTTTTGAAATTGAATTTATGCACCATCTCTAAGCTAAATAAATAAGCTTTCCATTGATGTATGATTTGTTAGGATAGGACAATATTTGGCCGAGATACAACTATTTGAAAATCTGGAATCTGAGGGTGCAAAAAAAATCTAAATATTGAGAAAATCGCCTTTAAAGTTGTTCAAATTAAGTTCTTAGCAATGCATATTACTAATCAAAAATTAAGTTTTGATATATTTACAGTAGGAAATTGACAAAATATCTTTATGGAACATGATCTTTACTTAATGTCTTGGCATAAAAGAAAAATCAATAATTTTGACCCATACAATGTATTTTTGGCTATTGCTACAAATATACCCCAGCGACTTAAGACTGGTTTTGTGCTCCAGGATCACATTTATATATTTCATTGTGAGACATTGTGACTGATCTATGAACTCGCTTTGTACTCATGTCATTAAGTTGTTTTTTTCCCCCAGACAATATAAAAGTTTTTCCACTATAATCATGGTTACTGTAATATTTTACATTACTAATTTCCTTATTAGTTCACATTGAATGCATGTTAATTATTAGCCTGGAAGAACAACAGATCATAAAACACACTTATACTGAGACACTTGCTGCTATAGCTACCTGACAATGTTATTTCAGTATCATCGATGTGCTATTATAGTTTTTATTAATAGTTTTCATTCGTTTTATTTAGATTTTTTATTTCATTTTAATTTGATTTAAAGTTGTATTAATTTTGTTGTGTGTTTTTTAGTGCTTTCAAACAATTAATCGCGATTAATCGCATCCAAAATAAAAGTTTTTGTTTACATAATATATGTATGTGTACTGTGTATATTTATTATGTATATATAAATACACACACATACAGTATATATTTTGAAAATATTTACATGTATATAAATGTATATATTTATATTCTTATATTTTATAGGGATGCACCGATACCACTTTTTTCAGTACTCGCCTGATACCGATACTTTTATTTTTGGTACTTGCCGATACCGAGTACCGATATTTAATATATAAACATAACATTTTTCTTAAATATGTACATGCATGTATTTGTATTTATTTATACATAATAAATTTACACAGTATACACATATATTATGCAAACAAAAACTTTTATTTTGGATGCGATTAATCGCTATTAATCGTTTGACAGCACTAGACTGTTTTTGAACATTTTTAAACATGTCTATATAATTTTTGATCATTATTTTAGTATTTCAAGTTAACTAAATGAAAATGAGAAATGTTGCTTTGGCAACTAGCTAAAATAAAAATAAAAAATATAAAACAAGTAAATAATTTTTTTTCTATTTTACAATATTTCAGTTAATGTTTTATTTTATTTCAAGTACTCTAAAAAATGTGTAGGATTTACTTTGAAACTATTTTCACTCAGAAATTTCTAGTAAATTTCACAAATAATTACAAAGTAATGGATATTAACACTGAATTAAACATGAAATTTTTAAAAAGAAAGACTGAGATACACAGGAGTAGAAACGATTTTCACTCAGAAATTGCTAGTAAATTTCATAAGTAATTACAATGAAGCAGCAAGTAACGCATTGAATTAAACATTCAATTTTGAAGTAGAAAGACTGAAATAGTATTGTCTTGTAAAACGTACTCCATTAATCTTTATTTACAATTTTTATTTTACATTAAGTATTTTCTCGTTAAATATAGTCCAATAGTCTTTGTGTTTTTACAGTGTAACAATGTTTTTTTTTAATGGTTTTAGTTTAAGTTAACAATAATAACGCTAGTACCCTAATAACCCTAGTTATTCATTTAATCACTTTTCACATTTGTGACCCTGGACCACAAAACCAGTCTTAAGTCGCTGGGGGTATATTTGTAGCAATAGCCAACAATACATTGTATGGATCAAAATTATCGATTTTTCTTGCCCAAATCATGGCAAAAATCATTAGGATATTAAGTAAAGATCATGTTCCATGAAGATATTTTGTAAATTTCCTACCATAAATATATCACAACTTAATTTTTGATTAGTAATATGCATTGCTGAGAACTTCATTTGTTCAACTTTAAAGGCCATTTTCTCAGTATTTAGATTTTTTTTGCACCCTCAGATTCCAGATTTTCAAATAGTTGTATCTCAGCCAAATATTGTCCTATCCTAACAAACCATACATCAATGGAAAGCTTATTTAGTCAGCTTTGATGTATAAGTGTATAAATGTGTATATATATATATATATTGTATATCATTGCTCTTTTGTTGATTTTGATTACTTCCATTGTCCTCATTTGTATATAAGCATCCGCTAAATGACTAAATGTAAATGTAAATATGTTTGATGTATATTTTGCCAGATGATGTATAAATCTCAATTTCAAAAAATTGACCCTTATGACTGGTTTTGTTGGCCAGTGTCACATTTATGCATTCTAGTAAGTGTTTCTCATGCGTTATTTTTTGCAGCGCTGTAAGGATAAGCTGAACTCCCTGGCCATCTCAGTGATGAACCTGTGGCCTGGCGTGCGTCTGCGTGTGACGGAGGGCTGGGATGAAGACGGCCATCACTCTGAAGAGTCTCTGCATTATGAGGGCAGGGCGGTTGACATCACTACCTCGGACCGCGACCGGAACAAGTACGCCATGCTGGCCCGTCTGGCAGTGGAGGCCGGCTTCGACTGGGTCTACTACGAATCCAAAGGCCACATACACTGCAGTGTCAAATCAGGTGAGAGCAGCTGTGTGTGTTTGTGCTGAGGTTGTGCAGGTGGAAATAGGTCAAGCGAGAAACAGACTACTCCTTGCAAATAAAAGGTGTGAAAGGAAAGGAAAACAAAGTTGGTGGGATATTAGCAAGTTCATTTTGAGTCACCTTGAAACACTATTTGCATCTCATTTTATTTCTGCAATCAGATGTATTTCTGTGTGAAACAGGCTATTCAATGAGAAAACAGTAGGGTGGGACTTATTTTTGGGGAATTAATTGAATTGAGAAAAGTGGGCATGGCATAAACTACTGTTCAAAAATTTGGGGTCAATGAGTTTTTTTTTAAATAAATTAATACATTTTCTCAGCAAGAATGCATTAAATTTATCAAAAGTTACAGTAAATACATTTATGATGTTACAACATATTCTGTAAGAATCCTAAAAAGATCACTGTTTCAACAAAAATATTAAGACTAGAGTAATAAATTACATTAAAAAACGAAAATATTGAAATTATTTTAAACGGAACATTTCACAATATTGTTTTTTTATTTTTATAAATTTTTATTTTTTTTCAGTAAATGCAATTTTATTTTATTCTATTTTATTTATTAATTTATTTTTAAGTCTAACCATAACTAACAAAGCTTCTCACAGACATGTAATGTGAGAAGACAAGGGCAAGAGATGGACTGTTAGAGCATGTCTATGGATACAGAAGGAATCACGTTAGATTCCTGTTTCTACACACACTGTGGATTAATGAGCTATCTAATGTAGAGAGCCATGTTTGAGTCATCTTTGGTTTCAGATGTAATTTCTTTTGCTTCACATTATTATATTAAAACACCACAATCTTGCAGCACTGGGCCGTCTGATGAATGCACACTTCTTTTTTCACCATTTCTAACATTTACTTTACCTTTCTGACTTTTCCAGCTATGCTTTACCTTGATCCTTATTTCCATGCAAGTCAACATAGGCCTCATGTAGCTTTAGCATCCATAGCCAACATGCTGTTTGATCTTTTCTAGTGATAAGAATTCATCAAACCGGGGGGAAATTCATATATTTTGTAATTTTGCTGTAAGCTAACAATATAACAACAGGGTAAGACTAAAGTCATTCTCATTCACCCTTTAAGACTTCATTGCAGCATAATATTGTGAAATGCATTAGCCATTAGCAGGCCCACAAACAATCGTCTGCATAAATGTAAAAGTAATCTGTGCACACAGAACTCGCAGAATTGGAATATTCGTCATTCGGAAACTTCCACTTCTGCATGCTCGTTTATTACATATCTTGGCCAGTAATTAAATTATAAGTATGTTTAAAGCATTGTATCATGTTTAAATGAATTCTGCAGATTTTCCTCCAAAAACAACTGAGAAATGGGGGAAAAAAAAGTCTGCAGATTGCATAGTTGTTGTTTTTTTGGCCCATCTCTTATAGAGATGTGATTTACCATTTTGTTTCTTACATGCATTGAATTTCATAATAAAATCTCTAATATTCATTATCTGTTTCTGTTTTTCCCCACTATTTTCTTTCTCTTTATTCATTTTTTCTCCTGTCCTTCCTGCTCAGATCGTTATGCAAGTCAGCTATCCCTGACCTGATCAGAAGGAACAGAGTTTTATAATCTTATATATATTGTATATCCTTATGTATATATTGCAATTTGTACAAAAACTTGAGTCTAAAGAGGCAAGATTGCTGGCAGTGCCAGTCAGAATCAGTCCACTAGGAAGCGCTCCTACACCAACGTCCCAATGAAGAAGTAGTAAAAGTCCCTGATCCTATTTACCGACTCAACCAATGACTGAGGGAAACACCATAGGACCAACCAATGAACAAAGGGTTGAAGGCCAAAGGTATATCAACTAGTCAGAAGTGAAGATTAGAAACGGGCATGGGCGTTGAATCCATTCTTTATTTCCTTAATGAAACATTTCTATTCCTTTCTTTTCATTCTTCTCTTCCATTCCATTCCTCACACTTTTCTTCAGAGCACTCAGTAGCAGCAAAGACGGGTGGCTGTTTTCCTGGAGGGGCTCTGGTGACGATGGAGGACGGCACTCATAGACCAATCCGAGACCTACGAGCAGGAGACCTTGTTCTGGCCTCGATGGGAAGTGACGGGACTGGCGAGCTCGTCTACAGCAAAGTCCTCACCTTCCTGGACCGTAGCCCCATTACCCAGAAGCACTTTTATGTGATCAGCACTGAGGATGGGGCCAGCGTCTCCTTAACGGCAGCTCATTTACTGTTTGTCTGGGTTGGAAACTGCTCCAGCGGGGGCCAGCCAAAGCCTGGATCCCTCCGGACGATATTTGCCAGTGATGCCCAGCCAGGGCAGTGTTTGCTGATCGTCGATGAAGGAGATCTCAGGAAGCGTGTTTCACGGATCACTCGAGTGGAGGTGCGGGAGGACCGGGGGGCTTACGCCCCACTTACTGCCCATGGGACTTTGGTGGTGAATGGCGTGATGACCTCGTGCTACGCTGCGGTGAATGAACCACGGCTAGCTCACTGGGCATTTGCACCTCTACGCCTGTTGTACAGCTGGACCGGACCGGATCGAATCCTTAAGAACGGCTTACACTGGTACTCTCAGGTCCTACTCAGTGTGGGAACACTACTGCTAGACTCAGAACTCTTCCATCCGTGGGCCTTAAAAGATAACGAAAGATGATGAATTGAAAACGAACTCGGAGATGAGTGAGTGGTGGGAAGACAGACAGATGGAAATGATTGAACGCTCAGGGTTTATGACTTAAAGGGATAGTTCACCCAAAAATTATTGTTCACCCATAAAAGTCATTAATTACTCACCCTCATGTCGTTCCAAACCCGTAAGACCTTCATTCATATTTGGAACTTGGAATTGGACATTTTTAATTAAATCCAAGAGGTTTCTGACCCTGCATAGACAGCAACACAACTACCACATTTAAGTCCCAGAAAGGTAGTAAGGACAGTAAGTTAAAATAGTCCATGTGTAGTCCATCAGTCGTTCAACCATAATGTTATGAAGCTACGAGAATACTTTTTGTGCACAAAGAAAACAAAAAACTGCTGACGCAGGAGCCGGTTTTCTGACGTAGAACGTTCATCATCTGTATATTCTGGTTCTAATAAGTAAGGCTGTGCAAAAAATTGCAAGTCACAATCTTCAGACATGTTTAACATGCATCTTCCTCTGCTTGCAAACAAGGTGCAGCTCATCCGGGTTCTACGTCAATAGCATCACACGCATGCGTCGTGGTACTCTCCTGAACACGCGTCGAAGACTGACACGAAAGACAAGAAATTGTTGAATAAAGTCATTATTTTTGTTTTCTTTGCACACAAAAAGTATTCTCGTAGCTTCATAAAATTAAGGTTGAACCACTGATGTCACATGGACTATTTTAACGACGTTCTTACTACCTTTCTGGGCCTTAAATGTGGTAGTTCCATTGCTGTCTGTGAAGGGTCAGAAAGCTCTCGGATTTCATCAAAAAATACCTTCATTTGTGTTCTGAAGATGAACAAAGGTCTTACGGGTTTGGAATGATGTGAGGGTGAGTAATTAATGACTGAATTTTCATTTTTGGGTGCACTATCCCTTTAAGGGGATAGTGCTATGGCAAATGTGTACTAAAAGCAGACTTTTTAATGACTAAAGGTGAAGAATTGCAAAAATAATTTTTAATGCCCAGATATGCCAACCCCAAACTCATGCCATGGACGCTTTTTCAAATGTCCAGGGTTCTCAGAAGCGGAAAACGTAAACTTCTATGAAGTGCTGCAAGGATGACATGTTTTTGTAGGCCAAAACCAAGAAACAAGTTAGCATTTTAACACTTAAAGTTCCATCTTATAGAAGTCAATGTTTTTTTTTAAATGGTTTATTGGTTAAATGTCTGAAATTAGGTCTGTAGTTAACACAAGCTCAAGATATTTTCACATTATATTCTATGACATAATATATATTAGTAATGCTTGTCTTGGAAAGGCAGTTGCTAACAAGTGTCTAAATGGGACTACAGAGGTTGTTGAGGATATTACACATCATCATGCCAAACAGGAAAACTCATCTACTCACAAGCCCACTTTCCTCCATGTGTTTAGAATCTCTTTCAATCTTTTCTAACTCTAACTTTCACGTAAAATGTTTTATATGAAGGCTGAAAGAGTTGGCCACCATGCTTGACCATGCAAGAGTCATGGTGTTGTTTGTTTAAAGCAATAATGAACAAAACGTGTAAGAATCATAAACATTTGTTGGTCACAGAGCTTATTTTCGTCATTAATCCAAAAGTCAGTGGAAAAATCCTATTGGCTTTTTGTTGAGGGAACCAGCGTGATGCAAACTTTAAGGTTGTCCTACAAAACTATGTCATCACTGCAGCGCTTGATAATAACTGGGGAAAAGCATCATCACCGTCTGTGAAAAGGGTCAATAGGTTGAGTCAGTATTGCTGTGTCGTATTTGTCAAGATGCTCAAACAAATGGAGCAGTGTCAGTGTTTACGCTTTTTGGGAGAATCATCAAACTTGTAGCTGTATAAGCTAAAAATAAAAAAAGTATTTCACATTGAAAAAAATCCACACATCACCTTTAACTGTAAAAAGAACAGATTACAAACTGACCTCTTGTCTTGCTTCTTACAGAAATTGTGAGAGACCAAACATTGTCTGTGCCTTAGATTTGTTCGCTATTCCCGTAATCCAGTCTCTTCCCTCATTAGATTGTCATTAGCCTTAAGACAGTCGGTTAAACTATTTTAAAAATGTTATTTAAAAAAAGTTATTTGTATTATCATTAAGGTAATATAAGGTATTCGGGTACAGTATTTAAAATCTATTTTTGAAATTAAACTTTATACAAATTATTTATTTTGTCTCATATTTGCCCTTTGCTGGCTATGACAATTGTATTCATTATTTTTGTCATCTGTTTGATGTTTTGTCTGTGTCAGTTGTCCTCAGCCTTTTTGACTCCAAATCCCCCATTTGTCCAAGACAATATTGGAAGGCGCTCCTGTCTAAGCTGAGTTTTTCCTCTGGTGTATCTGTTGTAATAAAAACTGGATTAGAACCACTGGTCTATGTAATTGTTCCCTACTGGCATAAAACGGTCAGTACAGTGTGCAAGAAAGTCAGATGGGTTTAATGTAACAGGAATCCCACCAAACATGTGATATGACCCCACTGAATAGATAAACTCTCCTCTTACTAATGAGACCATGCAGACATGGCATTTAGACTAGTCTCATCTTTCAAATTCTCAAGAGACTAAACATTAGGTTAAAAAGGATGACATTTTGGAAGCTTTATAGAATTGTATTGCGACACCTTCAATGTTATTGACTTTTCACAATGAACCTCTTATGTTATATTATTATTTATCACTTAACTGGTTAAAAGCATCTGCTAAATACATAAATGTAAATGCCAATTAGCATGTCACTGATGTGACCAACTTTTGGAACGGAAAAATCCTGGTTGCATTGATTCTTATTGAAATGACTGAATTTCACCTGCAGAGCAGTGGTAAATGTAACTAGCTTATCTGTTGTATAATGCAGGGGTTTTGAATTCAGATGCTATGGACCCCCAAAAATAATAAACCTAAAATTTAAAAGGCAACTGTATATTTTCATGTATAAAGACCTAATTTATACAGTGAAAAAAAAATCAATATAATAAATGTGTAAAATATTATTTGGAAAATATTTAGTTTTTACATTACTACGTTTTGTTTACTACTGCCTGTAGTTCTGTACTGTTAGACATATTGCTTATTTATTTAAATCCATTTTTAATTTATCCATTTTTATAAATGTATTTATTTGAAACTTTTTTTTTTAATTCTATATATTATTATCTATTTATTGTGTTTAATCATAATTTTATTTATTTATTTATTTTACTGTTTTTCACTATTTTTCTCTAAAATATTCTAGAACCCCTAGCACTTCCTTTCAACTCCTAGGAGGTCCCTGGACCCCAGTTTGAAATCCCCTGGTATAACTATCCAATAAGACTTTGTGCAACTTTCCAGAAACAAAACAAAACAAAAAGATGCTTATAATATCTTGATCGTGTTTACCTGTGCCTTTAAGAGAGCGTCTATAATAAGGAGTGGAAACATTGTGCAGCTCTCTCTCGCTCTCTCTCTTGTTTTCCAGTCGCTTGTCACCACAGGCGAATAACGGAACCCGTTAGACCGTAAATTGTTTGACGGTTTTAAGTTTAAACTTTTTGATAGCGTAGTTTGGAAGGAGTTTAGTCTAATAATAACTCTCCGTGTCCACATTTAGGACTCCGAACTCGCGCACTGTCTCTTTAAGAGGGTTTACCCACCGACCTCCTGTTGATCCGACAGTATTTCCCCATACATTACCGTTCTTCTGTATCTCCTGCCAGTCTCTCTGCGCTTTACTTCATTCATAACGGTTTATTTATTTATTTATTCACTTTGGAAACTTGAAGCTCAAACATGGCAGAGGTAGGGAAAGGAGTCAACGCCGGGAAACTGGCCAGTAATGTACAAAAGAGGATAACCCGAGCACAAGAGAAGGTATGCGTGCTTATATCTATTCTCTTTGTATATGTAACAGTTATGTATTTTGTTGTTGTTATTTAGTTTGTACATTCAACTGCGACCTGCTGAATAGGTGTTCTAAGTGTCAAATAATGTGACTCTGTGTTTACTGTAGGAAGAGACTAAAAATAACAGCTGAACAGCACTGAAACACTTCATATAAAACATGAGCTCGTGTGTTTGTCATTCTCTCTTGCGTTGAAAAGATGGATTTATTTCTCATTCCAAGAGCAAGAGAGTTCCTGTTAAAGTTATGTTTGAAACTGATGGGGTCATTTGAGATTAAGTGCATTAAAGAGCAGCTGTTAGTGACCAAAGCTCTTTTGACATTTGAGTTTTACTTGCTATTGAATCAACCATTCATTATATTATATTATATTATATTATATTATATAGTCGTAGTGGAGACTTTGGGCTATTTGTCACACTTTTGTACTCCACTGAATATTTGCCAGGTTAAGTTTAATTTATTTTGAAAGTCAGGCACATACCTTAAAGACTTGAGTACAAAAAAAAACAAAATAAAAATAAATAAATAAATGTAATTTCCACTGTCATTTCCCAAGTAAAAATAAATAAATAAATAATTAAAAATACAGTTAAATTTAAAGTTCAAAATAATTGATCATTTATGGGCATGTTTTCTTATGGGGTAAGTTGTCACATCAGGGAGCTTCTGTTAACACTGATTTGAGAACAACACCTTTTTTAAAGGGGTCATATGATGCTGCTAAAAAGAACATTATTTTGTGTATTTGATGTAATGAAATGTGTTTATGCGGTTTAAAGTAAAAAAAACACATTATTTTCCACATACTGTACATTATTGTTTCTCCTCTATGTCCCGCCTTTTTGAAACGTGTCGATTTTTACAAAGCTCATCGGTCTGAAAAAGCGAGGTGTGCTGTGATTGGCCAGCTATCCAATGCGTTGTGATTGGCCGAATACCTCAAGCGTGAGACGGAAATGTTACGGCCCTACCATACTGTTGATGCCGTGTCCCGGCTGGAGTGACGAGACAAACACATTAAACCTATTACAAACAAGGCATTTGTTGCATCCAATGGGGACATAATTACTGATTATAATGACTTATACTGTCTTTTTACGCAAGAGAAAGGAAAAATTGAAATCGCATCATATGACCCCTTTAAAATATGAGATGTAAAGTAAAAAATTAAATAAATAAATAAAGCTTTCTCTTCACTCAGTGTCTGTTTTGTGTTGTAGGCTCCACTATATGTAAACAGTAAAATTATTCTGAAACAATTCATGAAACAGACAAAATTATAAATAATTATAAAATTACACACGTGACAACGTGCCCCTCACTGACTTATTACAAAAAATGTTGTCTAAAATCTACCCTCATTATATAGTTGGCACTTGTCTGAATGTGTCAGTGTATTTTTTTTTTTTTTTTTTGTGGGGTTCACTTGTTTAAGGTGTTTGGATTCATAAAACCCACTGCTAGAGAAACCAAGCATTTGTGTCACTTTATAATTACACAACCCTTACAACAACATCCTCATGCCCCAACTAGTCTCGCTCTCTCCTGTAACATTTTGTATCACAGAAAAGCCCAGAATGTTTTATTTAAGATACACTAGGACTTAAAACAGAATGGAATCAGAGATATTCACAAACAACATATGCCCACTACAAAATGAATCCCTGGCTCTCAGGAACATTTGGAGCAGTTTGGAAATGGCGATGTTGTGGCACAGTTTAAGTCTCAGGGTATGACTGGTGCATCAACACAAACAACCCCCAGCTGAAAGCAGGAGGTACACAGGAAGTGTCATTTCCACGCTAAACGCTCCAAATGACCGCTGGCCTCCCAGAGCGCACAGCTGGACAGCAGAGCCTTGCACTGTGCAAAAGTGACACGCTTTTGATTTGAGTAATTTTAGGATGTAAGACCAGGGTTATAGGAACTACTTGATAAATTCAGCCAGTCTCTAGGTGTATTTTAGGGTTCTGACACTTGCACACTGTTTCAATGAGTTAATAATCTGAACTAGCACTAGAATCAGTACAGAAACATCAGAAATCAATACATTTGAGTCTTTTAGAATACTGGTCATTTTTGTTTTAGGTTGTTTCATGCTAAATATAGTTTCACACTTTTATTACTTCATAAGAGGCTTAGACATCTCGGATAGGAGATTTCTAGGAAAGATAGTTTTATCATTTCCTGTCCCTATAAACCAAGCAGGCTCATTACTTTGTAATCATATAGATGTTTACAAGGAGAGTAATTTAGGATCATTGTCTGCTTCTGTGTTTGTGTTCCTCTTCCTAGGGGCTCTTCTGTCCTGCATGCTAGATTCATAGTGCCTATTTTCTGTTGCTTTGTGTGTAATTCAGGGAATTACGACTTAAATTTCGCTCTGTTCACTATGAAGAGTTAGCTAGTATCTGTCTTCAGAAGACTTAATTTGGAGTATAGTGACTACTGTTTATTATGTTGCTTTAATTATGACAGAATTTTTAATCTTTGCATGAACGATCCATTTAATACGTTTTTGGACAGATTGCTTTTGTCTGTAGGCTTTACAATGGGCCTAAATATTATTTGTCAGCACTTGTTTTAGTTGCATTTACAGTGGGTACGGAAAGTATTCAGACCCCCTTAAATTTTCAAGTCCTCAGCTGTCTCTGCCTCTTCAGAGTGTGAAAAGAATCTGTATGTGTGTATTCGTGTGTATGTGTGTGTGTACACTCCTTCTAAGTGATACGCTGGCCATCAGCGTGATTGCTTTGAGGTAAGGTCACAGTCTCCTCTTCCCCCCGAAACTCGGCCAGGTAGAGGAGAGTTAACCATGATCCTCTAGTGGCAAATGGCCCACATCTCTGCACTCTCCTCTATCTTTTCTCACTCTTCGCTTCTCCCACATCCACCTGTCTGTCATTAGATGATGTTTGTCACTAATTTGGAACATCAAGGCAGGTTATTCTTGAGTCACCCATCCTTTTTTTTTTTTTTTAGTAACATTCCAGAAGTGTCCAGTCGCATAATGACCCTGGAGGACAAGAGATTGGTGCAAAGTTACAACCACCTCCTTTTCTCAGATTAGAAACCCAAAGGAAGTGTCCTCAGCCTTCCCCTGACCTCTGCTCTGATTGGGCAGACGACCTGTCAATCAAAAGCTCAAGGATGAGCCACACCCCTCTTCCGCACTCCACCCACACACCTGTCCGTCCTCATAGAGCTATAGAGCAGTGTGTGGATTGGGCTATGAATAGCAGACAGGCTGTAGCTGTGAGCTAATCCCCAGAAACCCCTTGTGCGACAAACCGTGGTGTATGTGAATGCCAGCGGCTGTGGTCTGGGGTATTTTTGGGGCTGTAACTGAACACCAGCACACATCGACCAGAAGTAAAGACCAGGGCCTTTATAAAATACAGATGAAGTGACATTTGGCTTATACTTGAGAGAATGCGGTCATAATTTCGCACAAGCACATACTACAGGCTACTGCTAAATTTCTCTCATTGTAAGCTCCTTTAACCTGTTAGTTAAGGCTCCACAGACACACTTATTAAGCCCATCCGCTTGCCACTCCCATGAGACAGCAGAAGTGTGGGTGTGTGTTTACTTTAGACAGATTTGTCCCAGAAATATAGCTCAGTCTGACAAAACCTTTCAGGGCATTTTGAAGCTAAAAATCCTTCTTTATGTAAATCAATAAAAGTCTATGTTGTTGTAGGAAAGAGAAAATTAATTTGCAGTTGTATGGCGTCAGATCTTCAGGGTGTATTAATATGGATAACTGCATCAATTAGTATAAACTTGCCTCTCAGTTGCTCGAATGTTTCGCTCACACACACTTAGGAATCTTAACAGCTGCCGGACAAATGGTTGGCACTGGTTTGATCAGAGCTGTATTAATTAAACATGCTGATTCACAAATAGTTCTGCTGTAAATACAGAGAAACCCTCCACCTTCCCCAGCTCCACCTGTATAGATCTGCTACGAGGTGATTCATGTATGCTATATGGGGTGTTATTTCATGTATGTTATATTTGCAGCAGCAATATTTCTTACATGCTCACAGCAGTATGTTGTGGATATTCCGCCAAGACCAAATACATTAACATTGTAATGTACATTACCATGCCAATCCCTCCGAGAGTTGTCATGACAGAAATGAAAATTTTGCCATCATTTACTCATGTCATTCAAAACCCGGATGACTTTTTGTCTGTGAAACACAAAAGGAGACAACTTGAAAAATGTTCCTGCTGCTCATATACAATTGAAGTATACAGTGTCCAGAGATTCCAAAAAGGACAAAAAAGCAGTTCATATGACTTGTGTACTATATTAGTCTTCTAAAGCCATACGAATAGACTGTAATTTAAGCAATTTTTAGGACACGGACACATTATGCAAGGCAGCTTCCAAATGAAGAACCATACAGGATGATAAAATTAGCAGTTTCGATTGTAAATCAGAAGAGTACAGAAGCTAGAGCAGAAGTATAACTGAACAAAAGTTGAGAAAGTCAGGATATTTTTGTATTTTTCATAGGAAATGCCTTTGTTTACGGTTATAAATTTATTAAGTGCTCTCGGAATAGAACTTCCTAAAAAATGTATCACTTGTGGTGCTTTTAAAACCGTTTGTGCTTGTGATGGGTCATTAATCAACGATTTTCATTGTGCGTCTGTTACATGACAAATGAATAAAACACTCTGGACTCTGGAGATGAACTAATCGTTTATGTTTCTCATAATTTATCTTTGGCTGCATTATAATGATTTCCTAATGCGCAGTATGATCAAAGAATGCACGTGGATGTGCTCAATTTGGATATTGAAAATAAATATTTTTCCTTCTCTGAAAAGTATAAATTAGTTAATTTAGTTGCGTGAAATTCAACAATGAAGTTGGCAGAATGATGCGATCTTCCCATCAGTGCTGCGTTTGGGTGAAGTTGCACACAACACAACTTTTATAAACAGAGCAGATTAGCTGCATAGTATCCAATTTTATCAGCAGCACCCGTGTTTTGATTTAGGAAAGATAACAGATTCAAAAAACATGATTCAAATCATTCACTAACGACTCATCGCTAGTTCAAAATTTATATTTTTATTGAGTAAGGTTGCATTTAATTGATCAAAAGAGTGACATCAAAGACATTTGTGACCCTGGACCACAAAACCAGTCTTAAGTAGCACAGCTATATTTGTAGCAATACCCAACAATACATTGTATGGGTCAAAATTATCAATTTTTCTTTTATGCCAAATTAGGATATTAAGTAAAGATCATGTTCCATTGAAGATATTTTGTAAATTTCCTACTGTAAATATATCAAAACTTAATTTTTGATTAGTAATATGCATTGCTAAGAACTTAATTCAGACAACTTTAAAGGCAATTTTCTCAATATTTAGATTTTTTTTTTGCACCCTCAGATTCCAGATTTTCAAATAGTTGTATCTCGGCCAAATATTGTCCTATCGTAGCAAACCATACATCAATGGAAAGCTTATTTATTCAGCTTTCAGATGATGTATAAATCTCAATAAAAAAAATTGACCCTTATGAATGGTCCAGGCTCACATTTATGTTTCTAAAGATTTCAAATAAATTCTGTTCTTTTGACATTGTATGTATCAAAGTATCCTGGAAAAATGGTTTGCCCACAAAAATATTAATCAGCACAACTGTTTTCAACATTGATAATAATAAGAAATGTTTTTGAGCAGTAAATCAGCATATTAGAATGATTTCTGAAGGATCATGTGACACTGAAGACTGGAGTAATCATCCTAAAAATTCAGCTTTGCAATCACAGGATTAAATTATAGCCTATTTTACAATATTAATATAGAATTTAATAGAATATTAAAACAGATTATTTTAAATTGTATTAATATTTCACAATATTATTGTCTTAATGTGTTTTTGAAATAAATAGGGCCTTGGTGAGTATAAGAAACTTTCAAAAACATAAAAAAATCTCATCAACCCCCAATTTTCGAATAGTAGCGTATTCCCATTAGCTTTCAAGACAAGAAGATACAGACCAAATAACTGATATACTAGCCAGCCTGATTAATTGAATAATCTTTTTTTTTTTTTTTTGACCAATAACCATATCTGCTTGATTCATAAACAAAACTCAGTATTAACAAAATTTACTGACAGTCATATTAGTGGATATTGCTCTATTTCAGAAAAATGAAAGTGAATTTTGAGTAAGTAGTGAGTGACACAAATCATCTTCTATCTTATAAATTCTATATTATTTTATCATACCGTTCACCAACCACTTGCTCTCTAGATATCTCATCAGCAATTGAAAAATCCATGCCGTTCGACCACTAGCTCAGTGAGTACAGTCATATCCAGTGTTCCTGGAAGACCTCTGAGTCAGAGAGAATGCCTTCATCCCAGATCTGCTCTACTGCACAGGGAGCACAGGTCATCATGACACAGATGCAGGCCTCTGTATTTTAAGATGTCAGGGGGCTCGAGGGAGGGGTCCTGCTGCGATGCATTCAGGATCAGCTTTCAAACACTCCCTGCACAGTAATACACATTCATACATTCTTCAAGAAGAGCACAGCTGACACAGCCTTTATTAATACAGGCCAAGAGAAAGCCAGTGGGAGATTAGAGGTTACTGTGATTTCCCCTCAAGCTTTATTGAATTCTTTTGCTCTGCTATACAAGGAACTTCTCTGGAACTTACTGTATTTTTCTATTAAGTTATATCATTTGTTACAAAAATGAACAGAATGCACAAAGTTTCCTGTTATGTGCAGCAATCTATTGAAACTGATGTTGCTCTAGGTAGTTTTTAGTAGTAGAGAAGTGAAAATTCCATCTTCCATTAGTCAGACAGTCCCATCCCAAACTGTTTAGTATATTAGCTTTCAGATGGATTACTTATAGTTGTCTTTGCATATTAAACTTTTTAGAAAGCATTTCAAAATAGAAAAATGTGAGAAACGCCATCCTTTCATCGTGAATCTTTTGACATTATGAAGCAGACGTCATAGGATGTGCTATACTGTTGTCTGTGTCAGGCTGACGGAGACCAATCTCTTTGGGTCACAAATGGCATGGCATGTTTAATATGCCGACAGGAGTTGATATGGGGGAGCAGAAGGAAAAGGAAATGACCTCTGAATAAATAGAACCGGATTCAAGTACTACCTCATACATGTTGGACAGGAAGTAGGGCAATCTGAACTAAAGGAAATGTGCATAGTTAAATCTGCTAGGAAATAGTTATGTCTTGTATAATGGAAACATCGTATGGAATAAAAGGACATTGTGCTTTGAACTGTTGGCAGGTGTTTGTATGTGTGCATGGCACAATGACACACTCTCAGGAACTCATTGGGAGCCTCCTTGAATAAGTTTCATTTTTTATGAACAGTTACTGTATGTCAGCGTTCTTCATAGGGAAGAGGAACATGGAACTGATACTGAAAGCACCATTTGTGGTGGCCGGGGATCTAAGACCCTGTTTCTTGCCACCTTTTTAAGACACACATACACATCTGCACTCTTAAGACTGCGCTTTTCATTTGTTTAAAAGGAAAAATGCATTAAAAATCGTGAATCAGATGAATTAATCAAAAAGTCTATGTCCTGCAAAATCTTCGACAGCTGCTGAAGAAGTTATTAAAGCAGTAATGCCATGCCGATGATTTTATCACAATTATATGTGGTTAAACCTGACGCCAATGTATTATAATAATAATAATAATAATAATAATATTTTTTTAAATTTATTATAATTATTGTTAATCACAATAAACAAGTTCATTAGTTTGACAGAAATTCAGATAAACATGGTACAGATAACTGTCTTTGCTTGTCGCTTTGTCATGTCACATCTGTTTAGGACACAGTGACTGTAGGCCTTTTATGGTTTTCATACAGCTAACCTGGTACAGTCAAAGTCCCTTTAAAGGGTTAGTTCACCCAAAAATGAAAATTCTGTCATTAATTACTTACCCTCATGCCGTAATTTTACGAAGCTACGAATATAGCAAATTTCGAAAACAAAAATAACGACTTTATTCAACAATTCATCTCCTCCACGTCACCCTGGTGCCATTTTGGAGAGTAATTGTTGAATAAAGTCGTTATTTTTGTTTTCTTTACATACAAAAAGTATTCTCGTAGCTTCGTAAAATTACAGTTGAACCCCTGATGTCACATGGATTATTTGACTGATCTCCTTGCTACCTTTCTGGACGATCATGGTAATTACATTGCTGTCTATGGGAGGGTCTGAGAGCTCTCAGAATTAATCAAAAATATCTTAATTTGTGTTCCGAAGATGAACGGAGGTCTTACGACATGAGGGTGAGTAATTAATGACAGAATTTTCATTTTTGGGTGAACTAACCCTTTAAGACAAGTCATGTCACTCGGCGGCCATCTTTGAAACGCCTCTCGGGCATGCAAGTGCAACTCCTATGTCTTTGAATGGGGAAGCATGAAATTCTCCAAAACTGTTCACTAAACTTACGATTGGATTTCATATTTGAAATCACCAGAGAAATCTGACAACAACAGTATCATAAATGTTGTTTCTTTTGCTCAAATAGCATTATAAAAAGCCATTTTTCAGGCTAGATCAGCCAGTGCGCATGCGCAGTCCTAAGCGCACGTCTCAGAACGCCGACTGTTTCTATAGCAACAGGGACTTCTAACGGCAGCTGCAGTGACTCGCTGACTTTACCGATTAGCAATTGGCTCTTTCATTCAGAAGGCGGGGCTTCCTGCTGCATTTCCCCCCATTCAAAACTATACGAGCGACACGTCTTAAACCAGTCTTTTCACAAATTCTCCAAAACTGTTCAAACTTATGATTGGATTTCATATTTGAAATCACCAGAGAAATCTGACAACAACAGTATCATAAATGTTGTTTCTTTTGCTCAAATAGCATTATAAAAAGCCATTTTTCAGGCTAGATCAGCCAGTGCGCATGCGCAGTCCTAAGCGCACGTCTCAGAACGCCGACTGTTTCTATAGCAACAGGGACTTCTAACGGCAGCTGCAGTGACTCGCTGACTTTACCGATTAGCAATTGGCTCTTTCATTCAGAAGGCGGGGCTTCCTGCTGCATTTCCCCCCATTCAAAACTATACGAGCGACACGTCTTAAACCAGTCTTTTCACAAAATACATTATACTCTCTACTCACCATTATCCATAGTTCTTCATTTGTTGTTTCTTTACATGAATTCAAATTATGTATAATGTGATTTTTTTTTAGCGCTTTCATTTACAAAGAAAAACCACTTGTTACATTTGGTGTTGTTAGATTATGATATTTATAAATTCTCGCCTTGGTCCCCACAAACACAGAGCCTGGCCTGCAAACCAGTAAAGCAGAAGTTGTGGACCATATGTGTTTGTATGTGTATGTATGATGTTGCCTGTTTTGTGTTGCTCTCTGATAGGTGTTGCAGAAGTTGGGAAAGGCGGATGAAACAAAAGACACAGCATTTGAGGAGGAAGTGGCCAAATTCAACAAGCAGCTGGTAAGAGCCTTAAACCTTCACCATCTCTGACCCCCCTCCTTAATATACTCCTTGCCTTGACATTTGACCTCTAACCCTCATCGTAGTTCTTAAATATCTAGTGGTGGTTTCTTCTCTCTGGTCTATATCTGCAGGCTGATGGCACCAAATTGCAGAAAGACTTGAAGGCATATATGGCGGCAGTGAAAAGTAAGACTCTAATTGTGTGTCTGTGTATATATTTAATAAAAGAGATCAACTGGAGTTTAATTAACATTCAATTATCATTTACTCACCCTCATGTTCCAAACCTGTATGACTTTCATTCCACTGTGGAACCCAAAAGAATATATTTTGGTAACCATTGACTTTCTTTGAAAGTCATTGAATATATTTTTTATGTTCCATAGAAGAAAGAAAGCCATAACATTTTTCTTACACGACTTGAAGGTGAGTAAATGATGACATAGTTTTCTTTTTTTGGTGGGGTTGGGGTGAGCTATGCTTTTAATGCCTTTGTAGTGTGATATCATTTAGAGAAAGCTAATCTAGTCAATTTTAAAGAAAACGCAAACACAATCATGTCCAAAAACACTTTTTAAAAAAAGCATCTGTTCAGTATGGTCATTTGGCAAAAGTAGAACCAAATGTGCAATCACTCTATCATGCTCCTTTGTATTTAAATGCAGCCTTCTCTCAGATAAAATACAGGAGCTTCTCTAAAAGCAAAACAGAAGATTGTGACTGAACATACTCAGTCCTGCATGTATAGCTGTACCTGGCTGCCTCCATGTATAACAGATAAGGGAGTCACAAATTCTTTCTAGGTTGTAAACATGTGGAAAGTGTTTTCAGGTCTGGCCATACTGGTTTGCTCTTAAAGTGATAGTTTGCCTAAAAATTAAACAGTCATCATTTACTCACCCCATGTTTTTTGTTCTTCCTTGTAACATGTAAGTTTGACAAAATGTTAGTGCCAAATCTTTAAGGCAGCATTTTCATTTACGGATGAACTACCACTTTAACCACTGGTGAGTGGTAGTACATTAAAGAAATGTAAAGTAAGCAGACAGCCTTCTTCCTTTTACATCAGACTCTAGTGTGCTGTCCTAATGCACAACCCCATCGCCTCAGCTTCCTCCTCTGTGCCCACAGCAGTTCTCACTTCTCTGAAAGATGTGTGTTTGGTTGAGTGATTGAGCAGTCATCTGTGTCAATGACTGTCTCTTAGCTGATCTGATTTTTTTTCCCGCAGCCATGCACGAGTGTTCGAAGCATCTGCAGGACTGTCTGGCAGAAATGTACGACCCTGAATGGTTTGGCAAAGAGGAGGTGGACTCCATCGCAGAGGTGTGTAAGGATATCACTGGCAGAGCAAAACACTCTGTCTGGATTGTGTGACATTAGTGTTTTCAGTGTGAAAAATCTCATAGGAAAGTAAAATCTCTTTAATATGTCAGTTGTTTCTTGATTCTCACATACTATGCAAAAGGGCCACAGTAACCTTAAATTTGTCTTCAGAAGAGCCAGAGGAAAATGTTAATGATCATAAGAGACTAGATTCAATTTAATCAAGTCTCATACTTATCCCAGATGTGCTAAGATACCAAAATCTGCCAGCATTTGAATAGGCCTATACTCTACCATTCAAAAGTTTAGGGCCAGTTTTTTTTTTTTTTTTTAGAGAAAAGCATTATCACAGTTTACACAAATATATCAAGCAGCAAAACTGTTTCCAACATTGATAAAAATAAAAGAATTATTGAGCAGCAAATCAGCATATTAGAATGATTTCTGAAGGATCATGTGACACTGAAGCCTGGAGTAATGATGCTGAAAATTCAGCTTTGCATCACAGGATTAAATTACATTTTTAAAATGTATTCAAATATAAAACAGTTATTTTAAATTCTAATAATATTTCATAATATTATAGTTTTTAATGTATTTTGGATCAGATAAATCAGCCTTGGTGAACATAAGAGATTTCAAAAACATTTTTACAAATCTTACCGACCCCAAACAGTAGTGTATATTTTAATTCTAAATCCCAAAAATGAAAATATTCTAAAAATGTAGTCGCCTTCAGGCCGTCTTAAGATGTAAATGAGTTTCTTCAGAATCAAACAGCTGATAAAAACAAAACAAAAGTGTGGATTATTTTTTTTGATCAGCTGTTTGGACTCTCATTCTGACGGCACCCATTCACTGCAGAGCATCCATTGGTGCAAAAATTATGTTATGCTAAATTTATCCAAATCTGTTTCGATAGAGAAACAAAATCTACATCTTGGATGACCTGAAGGTGAGTAAGTTCAGCAAAAAAAAATTGCAAATTTCCATTTTGGGTGAACTATTCCTTTAAGACTGTATGCAAGTGAAGGATCGCTGCTGTCCATACTGATGTTTAGATCTCTGTTGACTTATTAATCTGCTAATTGATTGTGTTTTCTACATTTCTTTGATTTCTTCCACTCACCCATCCCTCTGTGAGTAAAGGAGATGATAGAGAAAGAAATGGATAATAATCTGGAGGTAAACATGACGGTCTAGTCTAGAGCTGGTGCTGGTGATGCTAGAGTAGTGCCACTGCAGTGAACTCTATTTTAGAATAGCTCTGTACACATATATTTAGACTTTTGTCATCAGTGGTTTGTCAGTGTGTGTGTGTGTGTGAGAGAGAGAGCGTGAGAGTATGTGTCTTGCTGTATGTGTCTGATCACATTTGTTTTACAGGACACTGACCTCCTGTGGCAAGATTTCCACCAGAAGCTTGTGGACGATGCCCTCATTTCCATGGACACATATTTGGCTCAATTTCCAGACATAAAGGTTTGTTTTTGCTTTAATAAGTGGTAGATGTAAGCATTTCAACATTTATAGGAACTAGTCAGCGATTTTATTGCTGTCCAAATTCAGAATGTTTTTTCTGAATGTTTTCTTTCAGAAAGAAAGCATTTTTTTGTTTTGTTTTTCACCCGCGTAAAAATTCCCAGCTAAATTACCTACTGTTTTTTGACAAACACCAAGGTTGTGTGGCAATTTAATTGTGGTGTGAATCCACATCTCTGAGTTTACAAGAAGGGATCAATCGAAAAGTGGTTTTGTAAATGTCTTTTGATCGCTGCCAAGCACCGTACAGTAATGGTTGTGCTTTGTGGTAATGTGCACGCATTTTAAATATGGACACTTTTATGTTTACGAGGATTTTATTTAATCACAGTTCCACTACAATGAATAGGAGCTGTTAAGAAAACAAAATCATGTATAATTTTTGAAATGGGTCATTATTAGGGATGCACCAATAGGATTTATTTTTGGCTGATACCGATTTTAACAAACAACTATTGGCCGATTGTTAAAATAGAGTTTGCTTTAACTTATTTTTGCTAATTTCCACATTTTTAAAATAACATCAATTTGAGAGGTAAAATGCAAGACTGAAAGCCATTTGATCTATAGTGCATTGATTATCCTATTTTTAAAATACTTAAAAAATATTTAAATAATAAAATAAATTATTGTCCTGTCATTAAATTAAATATGAGCAATCCAATCAATAACAGACATTTTGTTAATAGCTGACAATCATTTGACTGACAACATAAACAGCTCAATTGTAGCATCATGATGTAAATCACCATACGAATGCATGACTTTTATCAATGATGTTCCATCCCCATGAGAAACAATTATTGCTCAAATAGGGCTTTACACGGAAGTAGGGTTCTGGCCATATCTAGACACCAGCATGCAGATGCATTACATAGCAACACTCACAACCTTATAACAACACCCTGGGAGCCATTTACAGCCATTGTCTATTTACAGTAGTTAGTTACTGCTGTGTTAGATGGACTTGTGACTCTCTGACTCCCTCTGCAGGCTCGCATCGCTAAGCGCGAAAGGAAGCTGGTAGATTTTGACAGTGCCAGACATCATTTTGCCTCTATACAGAAAAGCAAGAAAAAGGATGAGGCCAAAATTGCCAAGGTACCGGATGCTCGTTCCAGCTTGTTAATTTATGCTGTACTGTCTGGCTTTTTGTCCTTAAACCTTGTTAACTAATCAGCTTATTGCTATAACAATACGTAATTCATGTATTGCAGTCAATTTATATGCTTGAGTTAGTGTATGTGTGCATTTGCACAAGCTGTTATCTTGCTTGATGAGATTTGTGTGAGCTAACATCAGCACTTGAGTGTGTTTGTCGCTGTCTCTTTGCTGCACGTCTAGCCTCTGGCTCTGGTGGAGAAGGCTGCTCCCGGCTGGGCTCAGGGAATAATCACAGCACACCAAATCGCTCAAACTAACCTCTCGAGAAGCCAGGTGACTCATCTGTCACTCAGCCTGTAAACCCTCCCTAAATCTGCATAACTCCACCCACCTACTCACAGTCCGCACCCACTCACAGCGTGGCTTCCTCATGTAGCATCTGTGTTCCTCAGGTGTATTTACTTCATGCTTTTGTATGTATGACATAAAAATTAATGTTTGTTTAAAAGAATGCTGTCCAAAAGTTTGGGGTCAGTAAGATGTTTTAGTGTTTTTGAAATAAGTCTCTTCATGGCTGCATTTAACTATTTGAATATATTTTTAAACAATTTCTTGTGATGCATCATTACTCCAGTCTTCAGTGTCACATGATCCTTCAGAAATCAACCTAATATGCTGTTTGCTGCTCAAGAAACATTTCTTACTATTGTTAATGTTGAAGACCATTTTTCTGGTCAATATTTTTGTGGAAACTGTGATTTTGTTTCAGGATTCTTTGATGAATAGAATGTTTAAAGCAACAGCATTTATTTTGCAGTCTTCACGTTCACTTAAAATCAATTTAATGAATCTTAGCTGAATAAAATTATGACCCTAAACTTTTAAACAGTAGTATAGTTCTCTAAAAAAAAAATTTTTTTAAATTCTTTATGTATTTTACTCACCTACAATTCACCTACACCTACAATAAGCAACTCTACAGAAGACAAAAGTGTCATTATTTAAAGGACTTTGGCTATAGCACACAAGTCATGTGAAGTGCTTTTATGGCATTTTTGATGCATTTTTTGGTGCTTGATAGCCCCTGCTAACTATTTGTTTTCATTGTATGGAGAAACATTCTGTAGAGTTGATTGTTTTGTGTTATACAAAATAAAGTAATACAGTTTGAAATGACATGCGGTGAGTAAATGTTTTATGTTTGTTTTAAATGCTTTCTGCAGATTCCAGGGTCCATTTGTCCACCGTCTATTCATGCAGAGTTGAACGCATAATTCTTTGTATATGTATTTTCATAAATTATCGTGTGTTTAGCCTAATGACCATGTGTGTTGATGTGTTTGTGTGTGTTTAGGCTGAGGAAGAGTTGGGCAGAGCTCAGAAGGTATTTGAGGAGATCAATTATGATCTCCAGGAGGAACTTCCCACCCTGTGGGACAGGTAATAACCAGCTATTCATCCTGCCATGATCTCTCTTATTCATCTTAAAGGAATAGTTCACCTAAAAATGAAATGTTCTAAACTTTATGTGCTGCTGTTATTTTTTTTCTGTGGAACACAAAAGGATAATTTTGTAATATTTTCACACATCTCTTTTCCATATAATAACAATTCGAAGCGATCACATCTGACAAGCTACAAAAAGGACGAAAATGCAATATAAAAGCCATACAATATCTACAACAGAGAGAAAGACTTACATTTTTGTCCAAAATTTCTGTTCCTCACACAAAGCTACCTTTGTTTGATTAAAAAGAGTAAAAAACGTAATAATGTCAAATATTTTAACTGTTTTGTAATTTGTTTAAAATTTACATTAAAGTCTTTACTGTCGCTTTTTTATTTAATGCATTCTTGCTAATTAAAAGTGTACTTTTTTTCAGTAAATAGGGTGTTATTGACCCTAAACTGTTGACCTGTATGGCTGAAGACATGCAATATATATAGCATGAGTCCTGTTTTTATGATACTTTTACATTGTTATTTGAGTTTGAGAGATCATAATGAACTGTCTTTATATGAAAAGCGGTGCAAATATTCTTCTTTTGTGTTCCACAGAAAAAAACAGCTGCATGATTTGAATAACATCATGACAAGTACATAACAGAATATACATTTTTTGGTGAGCTAAAACATTTTTTTCCCCTTTAAATGAACTGATGTTGACTTGTCGTTTTCTCTTTCTCCCTGCAGTCGTGTTGGCTTGTATGTTAACACATTCCAGAGCGTTGCCGGCCTGGAGGAAAAATTTCACAGGGACATGGGCAAAGTGAGCCAATAATAAGAGACTTATTAACAAGGGATAAATGAGATTATTGTTGTTAGTTACCAGGGTATGTTGCACTCTCTCACACACAGCTGAACCAGAATCTGAGTGATATTATGACCAAACTGGATGAGCAGCGTCTAACCAAGTGAGTGCTTTTATCCTGGGATATTTCCTGTCTGTATAGACACTTCTGGTTCCCTGTAGTTTAGCACACAGATGTGCGAGTTCTTGTTTTCCTTGTAAATTAAACCAACGCTCCCCCAAATAATCCACAGAAAAAGTCTCACGACAGCAAGCACTGGGAAGAGGTAACAGCTTCTATGTTTTATGTGTGTGTTTATGCAACATTAATTGCATTAAAGATGCACTTCAACAAGGTTATTTACACCACACTCTCTCGTCTCATATAATATCTCGTTTTGGTGTGTAGATCTTTTTAATGACTTCAGAAATTCAGATGTTTTATTTTTTACATGGAAGAAAAACCAGTGTTTTGGCTCTCAGGCTTTCCTCTGAAGAAATGTCTGAGACACATTTGTTTTGTTGAGAAGCGTATGTTTTTCCTCCATTTGTAAAATAAAACAAAAAACTGAATTTTTGGTGCAAATCACAGCTGAATTATTAAAAATGCACTAACACTTGTTTGTTATTGAAAATTACTGCTTGCACGGGGCCGTGTGTACATGCTGACACAAAAAATAGAACTGCATGTCTGGAATGTCTTTGAAATGCAGTAATTGTGCATGGTAGTGATTTAAACCAATCTGCCTGCAGTATTAACGGTGATCTCTGCTGCCACCTAATGATCTATTTCAGTCAAGACACTCATGAACGTGTAGTATTTATTTACCAGTGTGTGTTTTTCATGCAGTGAAGAAGCAGCCAATCACAACCTCTCAGAGTCTGGGTCAGACGCCCATAAATCACCAGCAAAGGTACTGTGAGAGAGCTGATGTTTTTATGTGCTCTATGTTATGGTTATGTATTTGTGTTTTGTTTGTTTATAATGTCTTACAGTATGTATGAAACTAAAGGAGCAGAAATAAAACCAAGCCCTTTTTTATACATTTATACATTGCAATGGGGTTTAAATACGTTTTCAAATAAGTGATGAATCTCCTGATACGAGAGAATGCTGATTTTTTTTCTCCTAAAAAAAACATAACCATGTGAAAAAACATATGGACATAACCATGTGAATGTGTGGTCCTTCGGATGAGACGTTAAACCGAGGTCCTGACTCTCTGTGGTCATTAAAAATCCCAGGATGTCTTTCGAAAAGAGTAGAGGTGTGACCTCGGCATCCTGGCCAAATTTGCCCATTGGCCTCTGATCATCGTGGCCTCCTAACAATCCCCATATCTGCTGATTGGCTTCATCACTCTGTCTCCTCTCCACCAATAAGCTGGTGTGTGGTGGGCATTCTGGCGCACTATGGCTGCCGTCGCATCATCCAGGTGGATGCTGCACACTGGTGGTGGATGAGGAGATACCCCTGACAATGTAAAGCGCTTTGAGTGCCTAGAAAAGCACTATATAAATGTAATGAATTATTATTATTATTATTATTATTACGTATGTGATATGAATATGATAAACGTTTTCTATAAGTGGCAGTGTTAGACCAGTATTTATAATTAACCTTACAACAGTGTCATTCTAGAGTTATTTATATACTATTATAGTATTTATTCATATTTTTACATTTTAGTTTAAGTTTTAGGAATTTTGTTATGTTCTTTTGTAATTTTCATTCTTTTTAATAGTTCTATTTAGCTTTCATTTCTTTTTAATTCTGTTTTAGCTTTAGTTCCAGAGCTCAAACATATTTTGTTTCATTGTCAGTACATTTATAAAAATATACATTATTTTATTTCAGCTTTTTGTTATTTGAGCTATTTATTTTTATATACTATTATAGTATTTATTAATATTCAAATAATTATTTTGCTTTCATTTATTTATATTTAGTTACATTTTTCATCTAATATTATTATATTATATTATATTATTTTAGTAGTTTTAGTTTTAGTTAACAATAACAACACTGCCTTACAGTCGAGTCTGTGATTCGTAGATAATTAGGTAAACATGAGTGTGTTTAAGCAAACTTAAAGCATGTTACACACATAAAAAAGAACAAGAAGCGGTTGTGATTTGGTGTTTTAACCCTCAGTGTGTTATGTATTTTCCTCCTGCTTGTGTGTATCTGCATGTGTATGTTGGTGTGGCAGTCCAGAGAAGGACCACCGGTGTCACGGCCGCCCAGGCCAGCTTCATCTCAGGAGGTGAAACAGGACAACATCATTAACCTGCTTGAAGATGCAGTGGTGCCTAACATTAACAATTCAACCCAGCCACAGGTCAGAGGTCAAATGACTCCCTCCCCTGCTTATATAAGCACTCTCTTCCTGGCTTCATCTCCATTTCATTTATATATCATCTCCATCCTTAGTGAGCACATTCATCCTCCATTTTCTCCCTAAATGTGACTGTTGTCATCTTATTATTTACTCTTTTCTGCTCATTCAACTGAAGTATCACTGGCTCTTGAGTTTGTCAGCATTACCATCTTCTGTTTCTGCAAACCAGTGATTCCACTAAATACTGTCACTGCTGTAGTAAAGCTGGTGTTTTGTGCTGTGCACAGCAGTGTAATGGTCCAGTAGTGTGTAGTCTGCTGGATTTAGATCTGGATGCTCGGCAAGCATTCAGCGCTGCTCCAGTCCACCAGCTGTGGGTCAGAGGACAGGAAGGGTCAGGATGGCAAAGGATAAAGGTCACGGTTCACAGTCAAGTAAAACCATTGCTGAATTTGGAACCACATACTGCTATTACTATTTCTGCTATAGAAATATATGGTAAAAGTAGTAAGAATATGCTAGTAGTATGCAGTTCTGAGTTCAGCACATGCTGTGTCATCTAAGATGCATGCAACAGCTCGGCCTCTTGAGTTTTGAAGTGGATTGAAATTTCTGCATGTTTCCCCTTTGAGTTTTGGGGATCTGAAATGCCACTTTGGTTCAGCATGTAACACATCAACTGCTCGCATGTGATGCATGTGAACTTGCTTCCTACTAGTTCCCAAAACAAGGTCCAGGGACAGACAAAAATAAATAATACAAAAAAGAAATGAATAAAACATACACTACCATTCAAAAGTTTGGGGTCAGTACGATTTATTTGAACAAAATAAATAATTTTATTGAGCAATGATGCTTTTGAAATGTCTGTTCATAGATTCCTGAAAAATGTCACAGTTTCCAAAAAAATATTATGCAGGACAGCTGTTTTCAACATAGATAAAAATGAGAAATGTTTCTTGAGCAGCAAATCAGCATATTAGAATGATTTCAGAAGGATCATGTGACACTGGAGTAATTATGCTGAAAATGCAGCTTTGCATCACAGGAATAAATTACATTTAAAATATATTCACATAGAAAAGAGTTGTTTAAAATAATAATAATATTCAAAATATTAAAGTTATACTGTATTTTTGATCAAAATGATACAGCCTTGGTGAGCACAAGAGAACAAAAACGTACAAACCCCAAACATTTCAATGGTAGTGTATAAACAAATATTTTGGCTACTTTCACTTTGCTGTCAGCTACTAATTGTATTGTATTACTCTCAGCTCTGTTTGACACATTTTACCATGATTATATTCACTCCACTGAATTCCATCGATTTTCCCCTAAAATCTCAGCAAAAATGCAGTCTATAGATTCTGTCTGGGCTTATTCATTGTGAATATTACTGTATATTAATTTTCTTCTTACTCCTGTACATGGTGTTCCAGTATCCACTATTATATCACTTCACCTTTAACGAATGCTTTCCTCTCATGTTTGCTGTAATAAAAAGCTCTGAACACTATTATGAGCATAAGCTCCTGTGTTTTATGAGAGCTCTCTTCCTCCTATTGTCTTTCTATTCTTATTATGGGCCTCATTTATCTCACTCTTTCATTTTGTGCTGCCTCATGGAAGGAGGCTTCATTGGAGGTAAGAAGACCTTGTGCTGTGCTGGCACTCTTGTGACGGATCAGATCTCTCTTGACATAATCTTTGTGATTCTTGTGGTCTGATTGATCATGGCAGTGGGTTGCACTCAAAGAGCCAGAAATAAGCATTTGATGGGGCTTTTGGATGAAATTCTTCTACAATCTTTGAATTGACAAATTAGAAAGAAAAGCACACACAAACAAACAGATGTTCAGCAAAGTTAAGCCGCATCCAGTAGTTTAATAGTCACAGTATGTCTCATGTTCAGCCAGGTCAGGTCAGTTGATTTCTGAGCTGAAAACAGACGTCCATTACAGACACAAGAACAAAAAAAAATAGTTAGATCTTAATATAGACAAGAAAAAATACTATGCACAGTTTGCTTTGCTCAGGGTTTACATGCACCTCTATTTAGGGTTGTGTGTGCGTGTGTGCGTGTGTGCGTGTGTGTGTGTGTGTGTGTGTGTGTGTGTGTGTGTGTGTGTGTGTGTATCTTGCTATCTGGTGAATTATATCATAACATAATATAATAATATTAATTATACATTTATAATAAATATTAATAATAAAATAAATAAATAAATATAATAACAGATTTCACTCGCTTTTCGGCCATATATTTGGACTTACAAGATTTATACTGTAAAAAATGTAATTAATTAAATTAAATAAATAATGTATTGTAATCGTCAGGGTCTTAAACCTAAGTAAAAATATAAATATAAATTTAGATGAAAAGTCAAAATTTATTTCGGTTAGTTGCAAGGCAACATTTCTCATTTTTGTTTAGTTTAAGTTGAAATGGTAAAACTGGAAATGAAGTCAAAACTAAAACTGAAATAAAAATAAATGAAACCTAAATAGTAATAAATGAAATAAACAAAAATGAATAAAAATGACATAACAAAATGACTAAAAATGTAATTAAAATTGAAATTGAACGTCTAAAAATAAAAGCTAATTCAAAATATTAATAAAAAACTACAAATAATACTAAAAGAACCATTTGGGGAGTTTAGAATGAACAGTAATTCACCTTCATTTTAGGGCTGCACAATTATGGCAAAGATCATAATTGTCGATTATTCCCTTGAAATTGTAATTGCGATTATTAATTACGATTATCACAATTTACATTGAATGATGTTTATACCATTGTTTGAAGCAACTGCATGCCATATTTTTATATGAAAATAAATAAGCTGAAAACACTCAAACTGAAAAACTTTTATTGCTTTTCTATAGCATTAAGGCTCAAATGTCAACTGTACATTGGATTGGTTTCTTCTTTAAATAATAATAAAAAAGTAAAAATATGCATGGTAGCCTATTATAATGTTATACTAACACTAAAATTAAAACAATGGAAAAACCCTTAAGATGACCTGCAGAAAGAAAAAAACACATCTTAAGCACTCAGAATAACATAAGTGGACTGTGAACAATTACGTAATTGTGGCATCCGTAATTGTAATCGCGATTAGAAATTCGATTAATTGTGCAGCCCTGCTTCATTTATTCCCTTTTTCTTGCTAATTATTTGCGCCTTTTGCCATATTGCCTGTCCTTTTCTCCTGCCATCTATTTTACCTCCCAAAATCCAACAAACAATCCTGGCGACCCTTCCTCCCCATCCCAGCCTGATCAGACCCCTGCTGCAGACCCCTCCCAGCAGTGGGACTCGGATGAAGAAGCTGCCGCTCAGACTTATGGCCAGCAGCCGTATGAGGCTCCTCAGTGGGAGGATGAGGTCGCTCCTGCCGTACAGCCGTATGAAGCTCCCTGCTGGGATGAGCAGGACAGTGTGTCTGCGCAGTCAGGCTGGAGCAGTGAAACAGCTGCTCCTGCACAGCCAGACTGGCACGACGATGGTGCGGTGCGCTGGGGCGAGGAAGGGTCCCAGGTAGGGCAAATGCAAGACGCAGATACAAACTGGGGCAGTGGTGCGGCTCAGGCTTGGGAGGCGGAGTCAGAGCCGCCTCAGTGGGAGGAGCTTCAAAGTGTAAGAGGAACAAGATTAATCGTGGTTGTATTGTGGAGTAATGTCATAGAGTTAGGATGGCTCAGAAGTAGATCATGTTGTTTGGTGGTTTGTGGCAGGTTTCCACTGTGGTCATGTTAAATGTCCGTTTTTGTGTACATTTCTATATATAGTAGGTTTGTTTTATTCTGTTGAGTTGCTCAGGTGTAATTAAGGTGTTTCTCTTTATTCTTTGTATTTAGAATGAAGCGCCAAAAGTGACAAATGGCTCATCAGATGCAGAGCTTCCTCAATCTGTTCTCTATAAGGTGAGATGCACTGAAAACCCAAGATCCCATAGGTTTACAATGGTAGTATTTATTATATTATATTATTATACAATATCACTGTATTTTACTGTATTTTGACCAAATAAACGCAACCTTTATATATGTCAAATTGATTCATTGTAATTAATCACATTCAAAAATAAAGGTTTGTGTTTACATAAGATATGTGTGTACTGTGTATATTTATATGTATATACATTAAATATATGTAATATATATTAATATTTATGTATAATATAAATCATATATAAATATTGTATATATTATATGTATATATGTATATAATCATTTGAATATGCTGATTTGGTGCTCAAGAAACATTTCTTATTACAGTTGACAACAGCTGTTCTGCTTAATATAATATATATAATAATATAATACTAACAGCTTGTTTTCTTTAAAAAAAAAAAAAACACTAGCTTCTCTATTCTTTTTGTATTCTGTCTATTTGTTTTTTTTTTATTTATTTATTATACAATTAACAAAGCAAAAAAGGCCTCTAACACTAGTTTGTTCTATTCTTTTTCTAATCTATCTGTTTTCTTTTTATTTATTACATAATAAAAAAACCTTCCTACTTATACTGCATTAGGCTAACTGAGGCTTGTCATAGCACTTGCATATCATTGCTCTTTTGTTGTCTATTGTCTATATTTCTGCATAAATATAACCCAAAAAATCATCAGATTTTCATGCAAGTCCTGAAAGTTGACAAAGATAACCCAATCAAACAAATGAGGTGAAAATATATACTTTGTCATTTATTTATTCAGGAAAATGAACCAATATTACATATCTGTGAGTGGCAAAAGTATGTGAATCTCTAGGATTAGCTGTTAATTTGAAGGTGAAATTAGAGTCCATCTGTTCAGAGGTGTTTTCAATCAGTGAGATGACTATCAGGTGTCAGTGTGTGCCCTGTTTTATTTAAAGGATCTATCAAAGTGTGATCATGTTTGTGGAAGTGTATCACAGACAGATGAGATCTCTGAGGACCTCAGAAAAAGAGTTGGTGTTGCTCATCAGGCTAGAAAAGTTTTCAAAGCCATCTCTAAAGAGTTTGGACTCCACCAATCCACAGTCAGACAGATTGTGTACAAATGGAGGAAATTCAAGACCACTGTTACGAGTTGCAAGGAGAAAGCCACTGCTCTCCAAATAGACCATTGCTGCCCATCTGCAGTTTGCTAAAGATCCTGCGGACAAGCCAGAGGAATGCTGGAGAAATGTTTTGTGGATGGATGAGACCAAAATAGAACATTTTGGTTTAAATGTGCAGCATTATGTTTGAAGAAAGAAAACACTGCATTCCAGCATAAGAACCTCATCCCATCTGTGAAACATGGTGGTGGTAGTATCATGGTTTGGGCCTGTTTTGCTGCATCTGGTCCAGGATGGCTTGCCATCATTGATGGAGCAATGAATTCTGAATTATACCAGCAAATTCTGAAGGAAAATGTCAGGACATCTGTCCGAGAACTGAATCTCAAGAGAAAGTGGGTCATGCAGCAAGACAACGACCCCAAGCACACAAGTCGTTCTACCAAAGAATGGTTAAAGAAGAACAATGTTAATGTTTTGGAATGACTGAGTCAGATTCCGGACCTTAGTCCAATTGAAATTTTGTGGAAGGACCAGAAGCAAGCAGTTCATAGGAGGAAACCCACCAACATCACAGGGTTGAAGTGGTTCTGTACTGAGGAATGGGCTAAAATTCCTACAAGCCGTTGTGCAGGACTGATCAGCAGTTACTAAAAACGTTAATTGCAGCAAAAGGGGGTCACATACTTTTGCCACTCACAAATATTTAACACCGGATAATTTTTCTCAATAAATAAATGACAAAGTATATATTTTTGTCTCCTTTGTTTGATTGGATTCTCTTTGTCTGCTTTCAGGATTTGTGTGAAAATCTAATTTTGTTTTGGGTCATATTTATGCAGAAATATAGAAAATTCTAAAGGGGTTCACAAACTTTCAAGCAGCACTGTATATATATATATATACATAGAGAGAGAAAGAGAGAGAATTTACTAACATGATTTTTGGTAGGTGAAAGTGATGCATGACTATGGAGCAACAGACAGCGATGAACTTGATCTGAAGGCTGGTGACATTGTGCTTGTTCTTCCCTTTGCCAACCCAGATGAAGAGGTCAGTCATGGCACCCATGTTTATACATGCACATACAATCGGACAATGACTCATTGTGTTTTTGTTTGTGTGCGCAGGATGATGGCTGGTTAATGGGCGTAAAAGAGTCACACTGGCTTCAGAATAAAAACCTCCTAGCTAAAGGAGTCTTCCCTGAAAACTTCACCCAGAAACTGTGAGCGGAACAGCCCTCTCAGAATCACCTGTTCTTATACTTCGTTTTCTCACCACTTTACTGTGATAACATTTTTTATAAAACATCTTCAAAAATAAGGGCTCCTCAAGCAAAAAGAAAAGAAAAGAAAAAAAAGCTCTATTCTATATACTGTGGTCACTTGGGGTTAGAATAAACAATAAAAGGCATTAGATGATATTTGCAGCAGAATGCTTTACACAACTTCATGAAGTAATAGGGGCCACGTACACACTGCAGCCAAACTCACTTGTCAGTTCATCCTTTAAAGCCTAATCCTGATCTGTCCACACAGTTCAGTAATTTAGGGGAGTGACAACCACATTTACAAAACTTCTTCGCAGTTTGTATACAACTGAAGAGAACAACTAGATGTTAATGATGTGTTTGAACTAGATATGTCACTCTGCTTTATGCACAGTGCAAGAAAGTCACAGGGAAGGAGATACGCTTAGAGCCTTGACTTACATATGTTGCCAGGTCTTGCTAGAAAAAAAACAGCAAACAAGAACATGCAAAAAATAAACCTAAATAAATCCAAATGATTTATATTGGAAATAAGACAAAATATTGCAACCTGCACCATAAACTGGATCGTTTATGAGCGAAACCATAACCCCAATAACGCTGATAATAAGTGGACATGGCAACACTGCAAGAACGTGTTCTGTGAAGCAGACTTTCAAAAATAAACAATGCCTCTGTCAACAGTAATTTTGTTAAAATTGTTGAATGTAATGTGTATTTGGTTGCTGTAGTATTACTTTGGTCAAAAATAGCGAATACCAAACACGCAAGACTCCAAAACGTTAAGATTACCATGGTGTCAGTCGTCGCAATTGAGTTGAATGAGTTCTGCTGCAGTACACACATGAATTGATCATTTAGGGGATTCAGTCCTGTATTTTAATGGGTTGTCACTCCTGAAGCTTTACAGTGTGAACATGGCCATAGACACAATTAAAAAATCCCTAATAGGGATGAAGACTGGGGCCGATTTGATTGTTTTTTTTTCAATGGGCCATTTTGGGAAGATATAAAGCATCACATTTTTTGCCCTAAACTGAATATGACACACACCAATCAATGTATCTCAGTGAAATCTTTTACTCTATTGCTTAAAGTCAACATGAAATTACTGTGCACAATTCTTCAGTGCTTGTTCCACATACTAGTATAAATAGAAACAAATAGCATCTTGTACACTTTGAAAAATGCTGGGTTAAAAAGGGACAAACCCAGCTATTGGGTTGTTTTGACCCAGCGGTCAAAACAACCCAATAGCTGGGTTTGTCCCTTTTTAACCCAGCGCTGGGTTATATTTAACCCAGCATTTTTTAGTGTATACAAGTGCAAAGAGTGACAGATGCTCTTCACACAAAGTGTAAATAGAATACACTATTTGTACTCTAGGTAAAATATCCGGTGGGAAAAAAGGTTGGCTTCCTGCATAGCCTGCTGATGTCACAAATCTCTGTCAGTATCTCTCAAACCAATCAAGTCCAGTATATTCTGTTTTATTCAGAAATATGCCATATTTCAGGAAAAACGTGGGAAGTGCAAACTCCATTTCATGTTGACTTTCTTGGTTTTATTATCTCTAGAGTCTCCTGTACATGTAGAGCCCCTTCAACCCTTACAATAGTTTAACATGTTGTTCCCTAGATAGGGTTTCTAGCACTGCACTGCATGTGAGGGGTTCATCTCAATAATTTTATGATCAAAAACTTCATAATATTTATGTTTTTCTTTGTTCTGTTATAAAGGTCTTCAGGTATATGCCACCAAAGATTATGAAAATGATACAATGGGACAAACCACTGTGTTGTACTGTATGAACAACAGTTTGCTTGAAACACATTTTGCAATGTATTTTAAAAACAATTTAAACATTTGTCATGGTTGCATGAATGTTTTATAGTTCCTTTTAGACGGGTGCACAAAAGCTTTATTCTTAAAGAACTGGAGAAGATCAGACATATCTCATTTTCATGATCTTACTAATATTTAAAATAGAAAATCATGTCAAAAATATAGATTTTTTTGATTTTCATATTGATCTGGGAAAATGTAGCCTGTGATGCACTGATAGGGTGGAAACACTGAATGAACTGAGCGAGATTTATTCACATACTTTACTGAGATAGTACAGTATCACTCCACCACTGTAATCTGGGCCGAATTTTTTATTTAAAAAGGCAAAATTGTGCTCATCTGCACCCGCATCTGGTTATATGCCTGATTATAACACTCTCCTCTGTCATTTGATGAATTACCACTGCCATTTTCAGTAGTAATATATACACTAACGTCTCGTTTTAATCTTTTTAAAATTCAGTTTTCTATGTTAATCTCTGTTTCTATGTTAATTAAATCAGGATAAATAATGCACTGCATCGTTGAGAAATGACAATGACTTATATTCAGTATTCAGCACATTTAGCACCTGGTTAAAATTGATTGGTTGAAATGCTACAAAATCGGGCCCCTGTTTTAATGCTTAATCTGTTATCAAATGTACAGGGAATCTGCTTTTGCCAAAACAGTGTAGAATCTCCCAAGTAGAGTAAATTAGCTGCTATTTTGTGAACTCTTATGTATTGTCGACTCTGGCATTGTCAGTGTGTACTGTGTAAATCTGGAGTTTATATAATATCTCTCTCTGACCTGTTTACATAGCAGAGCTGTAATTTTCTTACCTGGTAAGCTCTATATTTGAATCGGTTTTGAATATTAAAATATTTATCAGGCCTTTGAGCAAACAGCTGCAAGAGGTCTGGTCTATTCACGTGAATGAAAAATGTGTGAATGTTGAAAGTGACTCCAAATATCTGAATGGTTAAGGTTCTGATATTTAAAACTGAGATGTTTCACATGAAATATATATACATTTCATCAGAAAGGGAAAATGTCCTGCAGCATTTTGGTAGCTTAGGATGTCTTAACATGCAGTTCTCTATAAGAAACACCCTATCAAGAAGCCTTCAAAAAGCATATTAAAATTAAAATCATACTGAACTTGTATAGTGTCCTTTTGTTCATTTCACATCATAAATCCACCTTTGTTATGGGATATATGTGATATTACCAACCAAAATAATAGTAAACTGACAGCACTTTAATAACCTTATTCATTGGCTAGGCTAGTCTATGAACTTCAGAATACATAACACAGGTTATAACAGCTACTAACAATTTAAACAAAGCTCCAGCCTCCCCAGTCTGACTTGATTACATGTTTCATGTGCATTTATTGTCATGGGAACAGTCTGGGAACAGATGAGAAATGTTTGTTCCTGGGCTCCATGGCCACCCAGCCGGTTAACAGTAGTTTAGACTTAATTAGTGTACAGATATGACATAGCAAGTGCTTCGGGTGAGCTGGGGACAGTTTGCACAACTTATGTAGAGACAGAAACAAAGAGAAAGAGCTTTTAGAGAAGTAGATTTGGCTGATAGTATACTTTTGAGTGTAACTGGATAAATGCACAAAATGCTAAAAACATGAAGACAAGGTTAAAAAAAAAACATGCCAAATCAAAAACAGCGCAGGCCATTTACATGCCACGTTTCAAAAATGCTAAATATAACCACAATGCTTTAAAAATCGCTCTAATTCCAAGAGAATAGAGTCCACACTACAACTATAATGACAGACGTTCAATATCGCTTGAATCACTTTCAGAGCGAGTTTTTTCCAGCTAATTGACAACAATGTGAGCCAACAAAGATCCATTCAACTTTTAAGCATTTAGAATAAGCATAATGTTATTGTCTGTTGGCGTGGATGCTAATATAGTTATCATTAGTTATCGTTACAGTTTTCATTCTTGGTGTGAACAGGCCTTTAGAGTTAATCACAGTGTGTGTCAAAGCTGTTGGAACATAGATTAAGTTCACTCTCTTTTCCCCCCTAAGTTTTTAGATGGTCCTTACATCGGTGATATAAACCTCACCAAAGATGTGATCCACCAGTGCAGGGTTAAATATTAATGGCTGTGGGTGAGTGGACGAGTGTTGGCCTGTTAAGAGTGTCTTTTGCAGGAAACAAGAAGCACTGGGATGTGACTAGGCCTGTTTGTTCAGTGCACCGCGGTCATTTAACATTCACATAATTAGGCTTAACCCTTCAAGTTGCCAACAACAAACCATGTTACCGTGGCATCAGCTTGCTCTTTATATAGTGATGATATTGTCACAGAGAACATACACAACATTTCTCAACTGGACTCTTGACGTCAGCCAGAGGAAAGTTCTACAATGGTAGGATGTTTTAAATTATTTATTTGTCTGGTGCATTATTTATAATACTGAACAAATGTACTTGACTTTTAATGAATGGTCTTAGTCTTCATGTCTGCTTTTGTCAACAATTAATTTTGTCTCAATTTTGATTGTCTTGGTTTTTGGTTTTGGGTTTGTGTTATGAAAATTAAAATAGAAAGCTACATTTTCCCAAGAGACTTTTACTTTTAGTAGGTTTAAACATGCTTCTCATTTACACCCCAGCGTGAGTGCATCTCAGTCCATGTTGGCCAGGCAGGTGTGCAAATGGGCAATGCATGCTGGGAGCTGTATTGCCTAGAGCATGGGATCCAGCCAGATGGTCAGATGCCAAGTGATAAAACGATTGGCGGGGGCGACGACTCCTTTAACACCTTCTTCAGTGAGACTGGTGCTGGAAAACATGTTCCTAGAGCTGTCTTTGTTGACCTGGAGCCCACTGTCATTGGTAATGAAACTGATTCTCTTTGTATAATTCAATTCTACAGTGAAGAAGTGTCTTAGTTTTTTCCCTCAATTTAGCGTGCATCGAATCAAGAGTAATCTGACGTGAATATATGGCGCAACTTGATTTTCTAGATGAGGTGCGCACAGGTACCTACCGCCAGCTGTTCCACCCTGAACAACTGATCACTGGTAAAGAAGATGCTGCCAACAACTACGCTCGTGGGCACTACACCATTGGCAAGGAGATCATTGACCTGGTGCTGGACAGGACTCGCAAACTGGTAAGAAAATCTTGGGGTCAAAAGTTGGCTTTATCTTGGGTGTTGCATTAGGGTCTACAGTAAAGTAGACCCTAAAGAACTAAAGTAGAACAATCCTGGCCAGTGATTGTCGAAATAACTCATGTAATCCTGCAGGCTGATCAGTGCACTGGGCTCCAGGGCTTCCTGATCTTCCACAGTTTTGGTGGTGGCACCGGCTCTGGGTTCACCTCCCTCCTAATGGAACGGCTCTCTGTTGACTACGGGAAGAAGTCAAAACTGGAATTTGCCATTTATCCAGCTCCTCAAGTGTCCACTGCGGTGGTGGAGCCCTACAACTCCATCCTTACCACCCACACCACCCTCGAGCACTCCGACTGTGCCTTTATGGTGGACAACGAGGCTATCTACGATATCTGCCGTAGAAACCTCGACATCGAGCGCCCCACCTACACAAACCTCAACAGGTTGATCGGGCAAATCGTTTCCTCCATCACAGCATCCCTGCGTTTCGATGGAGCTCTGAATGTAGATCTGACCGAGTTCCAAACCAACCTGGTGCCGTATCCACGTATCCACTTCCCTCTGGCCACCTACGCCCCAGTGATCTCCGCAGAGAAAGCCTACCATGAGCAGCTCTCCGTTGCAGAAATCACCAACGCTTGCTTCGAGCCAGCCAATCAGATGGTGAAATGCGACCCTCGTCACGGCAAGTACATGGCTTGTTGTCTGCTGTACCGTGGAGATGTGGTTCCCAAAGACGTCAACTCTGCCATCGCCACCATCAAGACCAAGCGTAGCATCCAGTTTGTGGACTGGTGTCCCACTGGATTCAAGGTTGGCATCAACTACCAGCCACCGACCGTGGTTCCTGGAGGAGACCTGGCTAAGGTGCAGCGAGCTGTATGTATGCTGAGCAACACCACAGCCATCGCTGAAGCCTGGGCTCGTCTGGATCACAAGTTCGACCTGATGTACGCCAAGAGAGCTTTTGTTCATTGGTATGTGGGTGAAGGAATGGAGGAGGGTGAGTTCTCAGAGGCCAGAGAAGACATGGCTGCCCTGGAGAAGGATTACGAAGAGGTGGGAACAGACAGCGTCGGAGAAGAGGGAGAGGAAGAAGGAGAGGAGTATTAAAGGAATCCCTACATAATCTTGTCAAGAAACATCACAGATAGCTTTCACAGCAGTATTTTCACTGTAACAAAATATCGTTTTATGTTTCCTATGCTCATTTGAAAGCTGTATTTGATATGTAGTTTATGTGCTTGTTTTCCCTCATATTTTACTGATATTGGTTATTGATATTGGAAGTTGTCAGTCTGTTTTTGTTTGTCTATGTTCAGTGTATGAATATGAGCAAAGCATCCACATGACTCATAAGGCAAACGTCCAAGTGCATGTGACAGACCATAAAGGTTAAGGTGATATCTTTCAAAGACTTCATATTGACTTTTAGTTGTTTGTCTATTTCACTGAGTTGGCTGTCATAAAACTCAGTTCATCAGCAAATAAGATAACCAGTTGCTAACAACAGTTGCTATAGTGACTAAAATGTTTAAATTTTACCACGCTAACCACAGTGCTAACAGCTTTTGTTTTCTTGGTTTAAGTGCTTTGGGGTAAGAATAAAAGATTGGGCGGTTCTGTGCCACCTGAAGACGGCTTGTGTAATGTCTTTGTAATTCGACTGCCTGAAGACTAAGAGAATGCATATGGTGAACACACTGAAAGGGTGGCATGGAAGCAATCAACAAAAGTTTTTCATTCGTTCTCAATTTGCATGCCTTTAGATCATGAGTCAGTCAAGTCTGTTTCAGCATGCCTGAGATGCCCTTGCACAGACTTGAAGTTTTAAAACGATGTTATACCAAATTGACATATCAGTTGTTGAATTAAATTACATAAATGTCACTTTAAGATCATTTCTAGACAACAGTCTTTCAAACAGTCTTTCAAGACTAAGGTTTAACAGTAAATCTTAAGTAGAAACAATTTAAGCTGTAAAAATGACCAACATAAAAACTTCACTTCATTTGCTACCTTAACTTTTTAAGTATAATCAACTTGTACAAGTGATTTCAACGTAAATTACATTAAACTGATTTAAAAATCAAGTTGGATTTCATATAACGTCCAAAAAAGTTGAAATTGCTCAACTTATTTTTATGAGTTTATGTAAAAACATAATAGCCATGACTTCCTGGTCATGTAAAAAATTAGGAAATTGGTAAAAATGGACTTGGACTTTCTGTCTAGGTTTATTTTTTATTTTAATATATTTGAAATATTTGTAGCACTTTATCCTTTTTAAGAAGGTTTTTTCATCAATGTGAGGTGAGATTGCATAATGTAAATTCCACAAACAATGGTCTATTTTACATTGAAGATCATCTATTTGGATGCAAAGCAAGCACTTAACAGCTAATTATACATACAGCTCTTTTTATTTAACTTTTTAAAACAAATCTGCCCCCACCCTGCTGACGCAGAAGGAATATAAACACCTTTCCTCTAAAACCAAACGACTTTTTATGGTCTCTCACATTCAGAACATTCACATTCATTAATAATATCATTTGAACTTGACCCTTTAGCTTCTTTCCTCTCATATGCTGGCACAAATGTACTGCCCTCCACTTAAAAACACCAACGGCCCTACCAGGCATTCCAGACATTCTCCGCTGAGTCCTTCTCTAAACATTTAGACTTATCTAAGCCACAAAATCTTGTGTGGGGAAAGAGTGAGAAAGCATTATTGCAGTCACTGTGTTTGATGTGAACATATACTGTACAATACTGTCTTCCAGAGAACATCTGATGAGGTTTTCTGCAGAGCAGATCTGGATACAGAACATATATCTGTCAAAGTGTAAAGTTTATGACAGATAAACGTGAGGTTGCAACATGTTTTCAGACCTGATTAAATATGTTCTGGTCTTCTATAGCAAATACTCTTTTAGTAACTTGGAAGAAATAAAGATTCAGAAATGATTTGTCCTTTAGGTGTCATTCAAAAATAAAGCCTACTATTTTATGAAAGCAACATATGGAAATACATTTTATGTTAGCCTATTATGTGAAAGCAATAGGTTTTGTGAAAGTTGATGAAACATGAAATGTGTTTAACAATATCTTTGAGCTTGCTGATATAACAAAAAAGCTAAGCTAAGAGAAAAGTATGTAGCCATACAGACCACGGGATTTCAGGCTTCAGTGATCTTGTGTGAGGGACCCTATCCTAACATTTAAAATTCAGCTATATATATTTGTGTGTGTGTGTGTGTGTGTGTGTGTGTGCGCGTTTTTGTGACAAATGAGGACATAAATTTGTATAATGACAAAGGTATGACATAGGTATTACAAGGAGAAGGTGACTTTTCAGGACATTACTCCATGTCCCCACTTTTCAAAACGCTTATAAATCACACAGAATGGAGTGCATTGAAAATCTGAAATAGCACAAAGTTTCCTGTAAGGGGTAGGTTTAGGTGTAGGGTTGGTGTAGGGCAATAGAATATATGGTCTGTACAGTATAAAAACCATTAAGCCTATGGGATGTCCCCACTTTTCACAAAAACAAACCTGTGTGTGTGTGTGAGTGTGTGTGTGTGTGTGCGTGTGTGTGTGTGTGTAAAAACCCCATTTATACTGCGAAAAAATTACATTAAAAGTAATAAAATATTATTTCTAAAGTATTTAGTTTCTATGTTCTTTCAAACTCTAAAAGATTAAACTATTAGGTGATTAAACTATTAATCTTATTATTTAACATTACAGTTTTAACACTGTTTTTCTCTGCCTATTGCCCAACCCCTTAGCACTCCCCTGAGTTTGAAAACCTCATTTATGATACAATTATATTGTGGTGTTTAGTCGTTTTTTTGTTTGTTTTTTAAGGCTTGACATTCACTTTACATTCACACTATATTGAAAATAACTTTGCCAAATATAGTTAAAAAAAAATCAACTTTTTGTGTTCCACAGATGAATCTGGGACAATATGAGAGTTGAATAATGACCACAGACTGTAGATAATGACACTTTTCATTTTTTTAGTGAACTATTTCTTTAGGTAAACTGTTCACCATATTACATTAAACCCCTTGTAAATCTGACCTAAACAGAACCTAACATCTGTCTTTGTCTGGTGTGGTGACAAGAGTTTATAGTGGATATTATTAAATATATATCATAAAAACGGCCTCACTTATTAGTGTCCAATATTTGCATATGGTGTAAATTAGGGTTTTGTTTATTTACATGTTTTATTATTTTTACAGTTTAAATTAAAAAAAAAACCCTCCCTTGACTTACTCGGCTCTGCTGGGCACTTTCCATCTACTCTCAATCCTTCTCTGATTGGTCGCTTCACACATCAAGCTCCGCCCAAATGTTCCCTCCTCTTCTTCCTCGTGACCGCTAACTGCCGCTCCCGCCAGAGTGCAGCCAGAGCCCCGCCTCTCATCTATCCGGTCTCGCGCCGTTATATAAACTCAGCCTGGCCCTTTCCGCAGCAATTCTGCCTTCATTCTCCGAGCCTTAACGTCGGTCTGAAGGAAAATCTGACAAAATGGTGAGTCTTACCTTCACGTCTATTTTCCGTAAATAGCACAGTCGATTATTTTCTGTGTGGAAACCGTTCTTTTACATCCTGAGATGAACGTGTTTAGTACGAAATGACTTCAATGAGTCTTGTATAAAATGTAAAGCACCTCTCTGTCTTAAATATAAGACTGAAGCTATGTTAATTCGTTTAATCTTGGTGTTTAGGGATGTTTAACAGTATTTAGGGCATTGGGCGGTCGCGAGACAAATGCGCGCGCACGTTTTAACGGCAGGGGCTGTGGCAGTCTGGCGCACTGAAGACACGCAGAACAAAGAGAAAGCAGCAGAGGCCAAAACTATTTATTTAGAAAATGTATAAACGTCCTCATAAGATACATATATTACTTATTCAGAAATGGTATAAGTGTTATAAATGGTATAGCGTGGGTTTTGTTAGATGCGCGAGAGGGTGGAGGAGCAGACACGTCAGAATTTCAAAGACGCGGATAAAGGTCTCCAGTTAAGGCGCGCGATCAGATATCGCGCCTTTTTCTTCTAACGTTACTCGTTTCTTGTCACTGAATAATACAGAAAACTGGGTTGTACACGATGGGTGGGGGAAGGGCCCAGCCCTGCCCTTTGGGTCCCTTAAAAATTCTTAACGTTTTCCTAATAAAATGCCTTAAAAAGTCTTAAAATGTCTTAAATTCAGATTCGATGGGTCTTAAATATTTCTGGTCACATTACCGCTAAAATCTCTCCAGTCTGACGGACCTAATGACTGTTTTCAGTCATTGGACAGGCCAAAGATTTTATTCTTCCCCCGCGCGGTAGTTACTGCATAATCAGACAGAATCGCAGTAGCAGAATACAGGTCGAACTAACGTTAACGTTACCTTCTTTGTTTATTATGTTCTTAATAATAATAATATAGGTCGAGCTACAGCTGACCAGCCTTCTAGCTAACGTTAGTTTAAAATGTTTTTTTTTTTTTTTCTTGCCCGACCGGACAAATATTGTTTTTGTTACACTGTTTTATTCTATTTCACTAACGAAAATCGTTCCAATCAAAGATCACAGCAGAAGTAACGTATCGCACATTCTCCAAGGAACACTCGGTGGTGTTTTGTTACTGAATGATTCAGCTTTTTGAATGAATCGGTTGAATTGAATGAACCGCAACCTGCTGGTGGTTTAGTATGTTTAAATATATGCATTTCCCCCCAACATTTCTTAGTTGTATATTCATAAATGTATTTAAAACATCAATCTCATAACATTATTTATTACAGTTGTAATTTTGCAGTGTAAATTATTTAATCTGACTGGTAACAGCCCTCTAGTTTATATTGAATTTGTTGATAAATTGTAATGATTTGTCATGAAAGATGATGCATACATTTAAAAAGGGTAAAAAATAGGCATTTGCAAAGGTAAATAAAAATATGCAGTTTTAAGGATGTAAAAGCTGATAGAACACTGATAATTGTTTACACCACCAAAAATCTCGGTAATGCAGTACTTTTGTGGGGATATTTTGTATGAATTGTCAGCTGATATGAAAAGTTAACTGTATATCGTAGTAATAAACATTTTCTTTTTACATTAAACACATTGAATATTACATATATATATATATATGTATATATGTGTGTGTGTGTGTGTGTGTGTGTGTGTGTGTAATATAATGTGTATTTCCATCACCGGTTTAGGTCTTAAATTTCATATATATATCAAGGTGGTATTAAAAAGGTCTTAAAAAGTCTTAAGTTCAACTTCAAATGTCAAACCCTGCTGACTCAATAAATCTCGTTCTGTGTTTCATATGACAAAATGAGTACATGACATTCAAAGAGCAGTACTGTGAGAGTAAGAGAACAAAGTGGCAATATTTTACACTCTCCCTATCCTTTGGGCCTGGTCAGCATTTAAGCCTGCATGCGTTCATGCAGATAAAAACGACTGGAACAGCTGCAGTGTGGCTGGTAGGGAGCTGGTAATGGTTATTGATCAAGCGGCTCCCGTTCTCTCTCTTGAAGCCAACAAGGAAGTGACTTAAACTGTAATTCATCAACTGGCCGCTAGAGGCTGGCTGCAAAAGGGAGTCAGTCCCATAGACCCCCATGTTAAAATGCCCAACTTTACAGCAGAAAAAAACATGTTTACAGCCTGGTTCAAAAAGTGGTTTTGGTCTATATAACTAATTTTGCCCTTCATGACTACTGTGAGAGGGGTGAATTTTTTTATTACTCATCCGTTTAAATTATATTAAGCCTTGAAAAGTTCTGCATAATTAAGGGCGTGGCCACTTGAGTGACAGGTGGATTGCCGCTGCTGTCACCACCGTCGAGCTAGGT
>NW_015557156.1:903420-920468 GCF_001515605.1 Sinocyclocheilus anshuiensis
ATAATTAAGGGCGTGGCCACTTGAGTGACAGGTGGATTGCCGCTGCTGTCACCACCATCGAGCTAGGTGGGCGTGGTTTCAGCAACCTGCTCCCGCCTCTTTGCCCATTTTCGATTATCCGGGAGTAATGTTAGGAATTTGTAATGCTACAGTGAAAACAATGTATACTGTCACATCACTGCATTCAAACAAAGGCACTGTTCAACAGCTTTCCAAATGAAAAGAATAAACATTCTGCCCTGTCATTCTGCACCATTTCCATTATGGACGTAGTGTGTGCATCTAGATATCTGCTGTGGCCTCTTTCCATTAGATTAACAGAAATATGTGCAGTGACTTTATTGTATAACAATGCCTATTTATTTGATACATTTGAAGACATATAATTGACATGATCACAAATAATTCCCCCCCCCCCCCCCCCCTTTTTTTCATTTTCCAAGTTGTTGATGCTAACCATATCTTTTTTTTTTTCCCCCCTTTCTTGCTATAGCGTGAATGTATTTCCATGCACGTCGGCCAAGCCGGAGCCCAGATGGGCAATGCATGCTGGGAGTTGTATTGCCTGGAGCATGGGATCCAGCCAGATGGTCAGATGCCCAGTGACAAAACCATTGGAGGAGGCGACGACTCCTTCAACACTTTCTTCAGTGAGACTGGTGCTGGAAAACATGTCCCAAGAGCGGTCTTTGTCGATCTGGAGCCCACTGTCATTGGTAATTATTTATTATAAATGAATTTTGTTCCCTGCTGTAAAATGTTGAACTTTAGAGCAACTTTAGGTGTTTTGGTTAGCTTGCAGTTAAAATAAGTTCCTTCTTTTTTCAGATGAGGTGCGCACAGGTACCTACCGCCAGCTGTTCCACCCTGAGCAGTTGATCACTGGTAAAGAAGATGCTGCCAACAACTATGCCCGTGGGCACTACACCATTGGCAAGGAGATCATTGACCTGGTGCTGGACAGGACTCGCAAACTGGTAAGATGCTTTTACTGCTACCGTCTTCTCTATAAACTTGTAGATATTAGTTAGGATGTTCACAGAACATACACGTTCACCCCAAAACATACTATTAAGTAGGTAATAAAATATCAGTGAATTTAGTTATAATTGTGATAATGTTATTATAATTGATATATTTCCCATCTAAACATTCACTATTTTGTTTGCAGGCTGATCAGTGCACTGGGCTCCAGGGCTTCCTGATCTTCCACAGTTTTGGTGGTGGCACCGGCTCTGGGTTCACCTCCCTCCTAATGGAACGGCTCTCTGTCGACTACGGAAAGAAGTCAAAACTTGAGTTCGCTGTCTATCCAGCTCCTCAAGTGTCCACTGCGGTGGTGGAGCCCTACAACTCCATCCTTACCACCCACACCACCCTCGAGCACTCTGACTGTGCCTTTATGGTGGACAACGAGGCCATCTACGATATCTGCCGTAGAAACCTCGACATCGAGCGCCCCACCTACACAAACCTCAACAGGCTGATCGGGCAGATCGTTTCCTCCATCACTGCATCCCTGCGTTTCGATGGAGCCCTGAATGTAGATCTGACCGAGTTCCAAACCAACTTGGTTCCCTATCCACGTATCCACTTCCCACTGGCCACCTACGCCCCAGTGATCTCTGCAGAGAAGGCCTACCATGAGCAGCTGTCTGTCGCAGAAATCACCAATGCTTGCTTCGAGCCAGCCAATCAGATGGTGAAATGCGACCCTCGTCACGGCAAGTACATGGCTTGTTGTCTGCTGTACCGTGGAGATGTGGTTCCCAAAGACGTCAACTCTGCCATCGCCACCATCAAGACCAAGCGTAGCATCCAGTTTGTGGACTGGTGTCCCACTGGATTCAAGGTTGGCATCAACTACCAGCCACCGACCGTGGTTCCTGGAGGAGACCTGGCTAAGGTGCAGCGAGCTGTATGTATGCTGAGCAACACCACAGCCATCGCTGAAGCCTGGGCTCGTCTGGATCACAAGTTCGACCTGATGTACGCCAAGAGAGCTTTTGTTCATTGGTATGTGGGTGAAGGAATGGAGGAGGGTGAGTTCTCAGAGGCCAGAGAAGACATGGCTGCCCTGGAGAAGGATTACGAAGAGGTGGGAACAGACAGCGTCGGAGAAGAGGATGAAGAAGGAGAGGAGTATTAAATTGAGGGCTTGCTGACCCTTGCACAACCAAGCAAGACAACTTATGCCCGACTTAAAAATATGGAAAATGTTCTGTTATAAACCCACATTCCATGAAATAAAAATGTTCCTTTTATTGGGTCAACCTTATTGTGTTGCCATTCTGTTGCCATTGTCTTTTTTTTTTTGTCTCAAGTATGCTTGAGTATGACTGAGACACTGAGCCTTGCCAAAACTTCACAGCTTAAAGTAGCTGACGTGGTATTATTATGATTATTAGTTAGCAACCATGTTATGTCCACATTAGTGTTGGTAAAAGAAAATCATTTTACAAAAAAGATTGAATATATTTTTTCAAAATCCCATGTTATAAAAGACAAAGTTCTATGCAGGCTATTTTAGACAATATTGGCTGATTACATGGCAATGCCGACCTAAAATGCAAAATGTTTGCCTTCTCTCGCTTCACCGTTCCCACATCTTGGACCTCAAATACATGAAATATTAACTTTTTTTCTTTCGATGTAAAGAGTAAAGAAAATACTATACAAAATGTATTAAAACAACCACGGGCCAGTTGCAAAAACTTAGCCACCATGTTAAGACTGTCTTAAGAACTAGTTTGACCAACTAGCTTTTGCCAAAGGGGTAATCAGTCTTACTTTTCCGATACAAATAAGACCAATCTACCTTTTCATAACTGAATTAAAAAAGTTATGACCAGTCTTGATAAAAAAATTAGATGACTTTTTAAGACTAGTCTAAACAGTTTATGCAACCAGCCTCAGTTCATTATTCACCGCCCCCCCCCCCTAAGCAAATCTCATAGGTGACCTATGAGATTTAGAAAAACTGAGTTGTCACTACTGAAAGGTGAGGAGTTTGCATCTATGATACAGTGACTAAATCTCATAGGTGACCTATTTTGATGTCAAAAACTGAGTTGTCACTACTGAAAGGTGAGGAGTTTGCATCTATGATACAGTGACTAAAATATTAAATTAAAACTCGTATATTTGAAGCACTCTAAAGTCACATCTCTTTTTCTAGATACCTTTTTTTTGAGGTATTTAACCTGGCAAAACATTCAATCAGTCTTTTAAAAGCCTCCCACAATTATATTTGTCTACAAAACTAATTTTAAGCATTCAAAACAAATCCTTTAAATCTTAAAGATCATGAGAAAACTACATTTAGTCAAACGCAAATATTTCAGTCATATTGCTCTAGTTTCAATGCCATGGAACCAAACTACGTCTTATTCTCGGTGCAGTCAGGCTAATCTTATCCAGTCTCCTGCTTCGGATATAGTTTACGGATTAAACGATGAATAGGGTTATGTTTTTTACAAACACGCATGTTGTGTTTCCATGTTTTATGGGGACATTCCATAGGCGTAATGGTTTTTATACTGTACAAACTGTATGTGCTATTGCCCTACACCAGCCCTACCCCTTACAGGAAACTGCATTTTTACTTTATCAAAAAAACTAATTCTGTATGATTTATAAGCTTGTTTCCTCATGGGGACCTAAAAAATGTCCCAATAGGCCTACTTGGTCTGGTAGCACACAGTTGTATGTTGTGTATACAGAGGTGTGTGTGTGTGTCCGGTATTTATCACGTTATGGGGACCAAATGTCCCCACAAGGATAGTAATACTAGTAAATTTTGACCTTGTGGGGACATTTGGTCCCCATAACGTGATAAATACCAGGTACACACACACACACACCTCTGTATACACAACATACAACTGTGTGCTACCAGACCAAGTAGGCCTATTGTTTATACAGTCTATGAGAATTATAGCTTGGAGAACTGGCAGACAAATATGACTTTTTGTAAGCCTGTAAGCCTATTTTCTTCCTATGCCTTTTTGACATATGGATAGAATGCAGTCGTGGTTTAAGTGCTCAAGGAGTGTATGATACAAAGTGGGCCTCTCTGCTCTGACTCCAGTTTGCTCTCAGCTTATCTGTCACACACAGTCCAGCGAAGAGGCTGAAACAGCCGTCCAGATCCCGAGCGAATAATAAAAAAAACAAAACAAGTGAAAGCACTGGTTATGCTAGTCACATGACTCCAGAAATTTGCTAAACAAGTCATGTGGGCCGATGACAAGCATGTGCGATATGTGAGATTTGAGCACAAGTTTGAATGCAAATGTTACAGCCACAATGCCAGGGAGTTGCTTTGCGATTGTTCTGTGGTTTTTACTGCATATGAACTTTCAGGAGTGTGTAGGATGACTTTATTATTCAAATTTTCAAAAATTATTCAAATGAATATATTAATAATAATAATAGAATGGTAACACCTCATTTTAAGGTCCAATTCTCTCTATTAACTAGTTGCTTATTAGCATGCATATTACTATCATATTGGCTGTTTATTAGTACTTAATAGGCCTTATTCTCCATTCTTCTAGATCCCTTAATCTGACCCAATACCTAAACGTAACAACCACCTTACTAACTATTAATAAGCATCAAATTCGGAGTTGATATTGAATGTGATCCCTCATCTAAAGTGTTACCTCGGTAGGTTTCTTGCTTCTGTTGAGCACAAAAGAAGATATTTTGAAGAATGTCAGTAACCAATAAGTTGACAGTAACCATTAACCATATATATATATATATATATTTTTTTTTTTTTTTTAATTTTTTCCCCCCCCATACTATGGAAGTCAATGGCTTATATCAACATCCTTCAGAATATCTTCTTTTGTGCTCAACAGCTGAATGAAATACAGTTTTGGAGCAACGTGAGGGTGCGCATTTTTGGGTGAACTATTCCTTTAATATTAACAATATTATAAATAAAATAAAAAATAAACGTAATCTTAAAATATAATCTCAAAATTGTTTGAAAAATAATAAACTTGATGTCTAAAAGGGTAAAAAAAAAAAAGGCATAAAATGCTTAAATACATTTATTTAACCCCCTAAATAATTATTGTTTTTTATTTCCCAGTTTCTGTTTATAAAAACATTAAAACAAGCAGCTAGCACCTTTGTCTTACTTTATATTGTGGTCCTTAAATAGGTCTAAGCATTATTTTTACTTATTTAATCATCTGTCACATAACAGCATGTATAATTTATGCCTGTACCACGAACAACGCAGTGAATTATAATATTTTGTTCTACATATATTTTTTTTAAACATATATTGGAAATGTTCCCTTTTAGTTTGACCCATTTCACACAAGTTGTTCAGTATTTCCTTTATTTTATAAAAATGTCAGGGCTTTACAAAAACACAGCTTCAGAAATCCCATTAAATCTCACATCACACTTTATAAATACTGTAAATGTGACTGTCTCACAGGGGAAATCTCAGTATGATCTGCTGTCTCGCTCAGAGAAGGCAGAGGAAAATCCCTCCTACCAATGGTAAATCCTGCCATTTATGGGCATTTATGCAGTACCCTGTATTTTCCCAATTACAATGCAGTATCATTCATCGTGCTTGCTATTTATTTATACTGGTTAGCCGGTATATTCAGAACAGCAGCCCTACTGCTAACAGGGTAGCGTAATATTCTGCTCTGGATCAAGTAATGCATGTTTTTTTGCACTGAAACATACCACACATGGGTGCAACAATCTTTTAAAATATTCAGATCAATCGTAACAGTTTAAACTATTAATTCCTGATTTTGCAAGCTCTGACTCTCGACATTTGATCTTGCTTGGACCGGCTCTGACCCCATCTAGCCCCGCCCTATCGTACCGTGCTGCCCTCCACTAATCGCTGTCGTTGTCAGACCAGCCAAAGTCGTCCATGGTGATGGCCATGTTCAGTTTGCGTCCCTCACGAACACTGCAGGACTTGGAGGAATTCTTCTTTGCTTGCATGTTCAACTGCATCCCTGATTGGCTGACGAGGTTACCGCCGGGAATGTTCATATCCAGGTCAAAGACGCCCCCGAACCCCAGCATGAGCTTCTGTAGGCTGGCCTGGCCCAGATCCCCATTACTGCAGGTTGATGAAATCTGACAGCTGACCTCCGAGCTTTTGCTCTCCTCCATGTGAGCCTCATAGAAGGACTCGGCGCTGAGAGTGGCTGCCAAGGGGGAAATATGTGAAAACAGCTGCGAAAAGAACATGAAGTCAATTAACAATTTGTAAGTAGTCATTAGAATTAAAGGTGGAAATGTACTTCAATGGAAACAGCGTTCCTGTTCTTTCTGGCCAACAAATTTCCATCATTTTTCTATGATTTTTAAAAATACTTTGGTAACACTTTACATAAGCCTTTATGTATAATGCATAATAAAGGTATTCGTAATGTACAGCGTAATGCATTATATCGTTTCATAAATAATTTTGTAACAAAAGTTAAAATGCATTATATTTCAAGGTTTGTTTGTCGTGTTTTAATGCATTATACTTTCTAACGGTGTAACAATGAATAGATAAGTATTATAATGTATGTTATTCGTGAGATCATACAATGCATTATAAGGTTCATAACACGGCATAATTAATGCATTAAAAGTGCACTTAATTGTATTTAATGTGAACTTGTAGCGTACTTCAAATCTTAGAAGTATATTTTAAAAAACGTACAAAAAAACTTTTAGATTCAATAATAATGAAATAAAGGCATCGTAAGTGTACTTAAAGGGTTAGTTCACCCAAAAATGAAAATTAGGCTGTGTTTTACTCACCCCCGAGGCATCCTAGGTGTATATGAAAAACGCATCGATTCGCTACATAAGGCCTTTGTTCACCCCCCGGAATGGTGTGAGACACTTTTTTTATGGATGGGTGATTTTTATTTAAGTTATTTTGGACTGAAGCAATGCAACACCCGCTGAGTGGCATTAAACAGCTTGAAAGATCAAAGACAATTTTTAATATAACTCCAACTGTCTCCAAGAAAGTCATATACACCTAGGATGCCTCGGGGGTGAGTAAAACACAGCCTAATTTTCATTTTTGGGTGAACTAACCCTTTAAAGAGAGTAAACTTTCATGACTGTTTTTTAACACGTATGTACACTTAAAAAGTATATAATGTATATAAAGTATGTAGTAATATCAAATCAAAAAAATATGCGCTTTAAAGAAGTGTGTGTTGATGTGTTGAATAACACTACAGTGCATGCAAAGTACTTTATTAAAGTATTATTATAGTAAAGTACTGTAGAGTGGTATTCAATATTACATTTAAAGTTAATATATTTTAAATATACTAAACTGCAACTTCATTACAAATATGCAATTACAAATATAAAACAAATATTTGAAAGTATGCTAAAGCATACTTGTTTCTCACAAGGCTATGTTACTGTATTATGCGGATTTTCTCTATGCAGTCTGCCAAAATTTGCACCACACAATCAAGGCACACTACCACTTATGTTGCACACAACGCAGTTTTGTTTTAGCCCAGACTTTGTTGAAGTTTCACTACTCCTTTGTGTAACTTCCTACTTAATCAGACCGCTGCAGGTCACGTGAAAACACAACAATGTCAGCATACTACAACTTTAAAAACTGTGCATTGGTGTGTCATATAAACTCTTGATTAAAACTATAGGCCTCATTCATGAAACATTTGTAAATATATGAATACATTCAGAGTAATTGGCATGTAAAATGGACCTTCCTGAAAACCAGATTCACAAACCTCTGATTCGATAGTTAAACGTGTGAATGTTAATAAGCCACTGCAGACAGCAAGCCAAATAAGTTGAACCTCAATCTCTTAAAGATTACCTAGCTATATTGGCAAACAAACTCATAAAATATTATTATATTACATATAGCGTTATCAAAATGCAGTGTTTAAAAAAATGAAACATTTGGATGTTTTACACATCATTTACACATGGTTGGGAGCAGGTGTAAATTTTTTTGTGTACCAAATAACATTTTGAAAATATGAAAATTTTCTTGAATCCAAATATGTATGCCAGTCCAATGACTTAATGAACAGTTTACACACACACACACACACACACACACACACACACACACACACATTTGTTTTTGTGAATTGTGGGGACATTCCATAGGCGTGATGGTTTTTATACTGTACAAACTGTATAAGCTATTGCCCTACACCTAAACCTACCCCTTACAGGAAACTCTGCATTTTTACCTTCTCAAAAAAACTCACTGTATGATTTATAAGGGTTTTGAAAAATGGGGACATGGGGTAATGTCCTCATAAGTCATCTTCTCCTTGTAATACCTATGTCATACCCATGTCATTATACAAATTTATGTCCTCATTTGTCACAAAAACGCACACACTTTGAAAAATGGGGACATGGGGTAATGTCCTCATAAGTCATCTTTTCCTTGTAATACCTATGTCATACCCATGTCATTATACAAATTTGTGTCCTCATATGTCACAAAAACGCACACACGCACACACACACACACACACACACACACACACACACAAGAATCTTTCTGCTTGTGTTTCATGAATGAAGCCCATAGTGTAGGCCTATATTTTCTTCTTTCTCCTGCTGTATCTCAAATATAGAGACAACTATGAGTAAGCCATTCATAGGTCACGCACAGTTCAGATATAATATATTATAAAGATATTATAAGCAGAAATTATAAACACTGTGACACTATCAAAACATCCAGGCCAGCCCAACACAGCAACTTTAACTCGTAAGACTGTTTGTCTGTCCAATCTCAGACGAGGCGAATTTGAGAATACTCATTATTGTTATTATATTACAATTCTGTTTGATACCACAAATGGTGCAAAAACAACACACTCCATAAAGGCGAAGGGCCACTAGTGGCATCAAACCGACCTGTAATATAATACTGTAATAGTAATAATAATGAGGATTCTCAAACTCTGCCGTTTTGGATTGCAATATTATGTACTATGTAGCACACAGTATGCAGAAGTGTGGTTGCAAAATTAGTTGTTATTTTGAGCACAGAATGATGAGGACTCACAGGAGTGCAGGATCTGGATCTTTCCATAAGTCTGTTTTCCCACTCTGTCAGTCGCCTTTCTCTTTCCGCCAGCTCTTGCTCCTTACAGCTCAACTCCCTCTCCAGCTGCTTCAAGCGTTCCAGCGTCTCCTCTATCTCACATCTTACAGACAGAAGACACAGGAAGTTTGAGCAACACACTAACATCATGTACAAAAAACATGGAAAAATCATTATCGCCAATTCAAAATGCACCTTTGACCTAAAAACCCCCAGCTGTCTGCAATTCCTATCTGTGCCAGCAGGTGGTACTGTATGCTAAACAATACAACCCCCACACAAAGCCTTTAGTGTGGCTATTTATAAACAGGTATGTGAAGGAAGGCCAGAATGCTCCCCTCCTCAACCCCTCTGCCCTCAAAGCCCTATCAGCCCCTGCCAAAATCTCTCCACACACACTCTCAAAACTTCCCTCCTGCTAGAATTGATTTCTCTACCACTCTCATGAGGAGCGTTTCCAGAATGTCTCACCCTCCCTCTTCCTCCCCCTTCTGCTCCTCGCTCTCTTTTTCCATTCCTCTCAGTTCTTTTCAGACATATCTCTCTTCATGCACTGCAGCTCTGCTGAAGTCGAGCATTCATTGTGTTTGTTTCCTCTATTTGTTTTTGCTCTTACAACTCATCCCTCTATATCCAAACCTAGTCTACTTTTTTACTTAAATTATTACACTATAGTTCCTCAAAACTTGATACTCACAAAAGTTTAAAAGCAAGTTTAAAGTTAAAGTTAAACTTCACAGAAAATAATTTTGATAATTTCACAATTATGCCAGTAAGTGTATACAGGTGCATCTCAATAAATTAGAATGTCGTGGAAAAGTTCATTTATTTCAGTAATTCAACTCAAATTGTGAAACTCGTGTATTAAATAAATTCAATGCACACAGACTGAATTAGTTTAAGTCTTTGGTTCTTTTAATTGTGATGATTTTGGCTCACATTTAACAAAAACCCACCAATTCACTATCTAAACAAATTAGAATATGGTGACATGCCAATCAGCTAATCATGACATTCTAATTTATTGAGATGCACCTGTATAGTATGCTGTAATCTCATATGGCTAAAAGGTGCAGTAGTCAGACTGCTAATAAAATGTATGCAATTTGCCATTATTAAGTCAAGTATTAAAAAAGCTTAATATTTCAGCTTTTAAACTCTCCAAAACACCTCATAGGTGTCCATTACATTAACATTCAGGTGTACAATAAGGCACACATATGTTTTGCTAGTTTTTACGAATCAATAGACAAACTGAAATAATTTTCTGTAGTAATTTCCACATACAGACAGTTACTTCCTGTTTCATATTTGGGTTTTTAACGTATGCTTTGTGTTTTTAATTCTTGTAAGTTGTGTGAAACTGGCTATTGATTAATTGTTTCCAAAGTTTACACTTTTTATAATTAGATTATGTGTCCATATGAATCACGCTTGTCATTTGCAAAATTGTAAACAAAACCCTCAAATATTTTGGCTTTTTTTTTTTTTTGAAGAAGAACATGCTTATAACCTTATTTTTTAATTTAGCACTTCAAAACTACAAAAAAAAGTTGCCAGCAAGTTCTGGACTGTACGTACCGCCACTCTGCTTTGTTATGTAAGAAGGAATTGCACTGGCCCGGCAGTTTGCTGTCGTTTTTCATGGTCTCTAGGGTGCTCAGGACCTGTTTGAACTGTGGCCTTTCCTGGAGATGAAAGAGCGTGTTTATTATGGTCATCCTTCAGCACAATGTAATACACCAACTAAATCAAAGTTTGAGTTCAAGCGTTCATTAAAATGATAAAAACCTCATCCACTCTCCTTTTTTTGGTCACTTAGCTCTTAAAATGTTTGGTCATAAACCTTCGAAATTTGAGGTCACACTGAGGTCAGCAAGAATACATGGCATAATTTGCACACAATTTTTTCACATTGAATTTGATTATGAATCACCTTTCTCTGAAAAACAAAACAGAACACTAATTCTCCACTTGCTGAACAATTTGTAGAATGATTCTTGCCGTATGTTATTTCAGGCTCAGTGTGAAGATGTTCCTGACTTCATTTTAAGGAACAGCTGCTTGTGGTGCTCCTTCATTTGCAAGTCTCTTTGAATAAAAGCATCTGCTGAATGACTAAATGTAAACAGTTTATAGGATTCCAGTGAGCCTGATCATCAAATGAGCTGAATTTCGGCTCTATCCCACCACGTACCTTGGGCTCTGCAATCCAGCAGCATCTCATCAGGTCTGCAAAGCTAGCGGGGCAGCTGCTGGGAATGGTCGGCCTCTGGAACACATAACCCGCACAAATACCACAGACACATGCACACACATTAGAATCCATTTCAAAAACCCATTATAGCAGCCATTGCATAAAATTCTAATTTTAGCACGAGTCCGGTTTTAGTTCACAAAAGCAACTGCTGCAAAGCGTTCCTCTGGGCTAAGTTTACATCACAACTCAAATGGAGCGTATATCTCCATTTTCAAAGAGTCTGATATATAATAACCAGTATATGAGGATTAACAAAGAGCTTTTACACGGCCGCTGTTTACACTGCTAAGTGATAAAACTGAGTTCGCACTCAAGATAATGGAACTTTAAGAGCATGTGAGGAGAGATGCTGTAATAGAGACTTGACGAATCCCATTTGATAAGCCACACATGTAGGAATCTAATACTGTCCAAGTGGCTCGTCCAATAGCAACAGCTGCACAGTATTAGATCTGACAAACAGCGCTGGCACACCACATAATCATGAGCCCACGAGAGAATGGAAAATGCTCCTTCCCACTGGGAATTTAAAATAAACCAAAATATCTTTTCATCCATCTTTTGACCTCTCCCACTCCCCCTCGCCAACATTTTCTCTTATAAGTCTGCAACTCTGTCTCAGGCTGGGATGTTTATCTTAAAAGGTTTCTTGAATACCCCCTACAGCACTAAAACCACTGTGGTCTCATCCGATCTTCACCTGATGGCTTCTCTGCAAACATAAAGAGAACCACAATATATCTTAACTCTCTGTAATGTATGCTAGAGCTCAATAAAAGTTGCAGGGGTTCTTGTTCAAATACAGAGCGAAGCCTCTGGATCAGCCCGCTATAAATAACCAACTAAAGCAAGCAATGGAATCTATGATCGTACTGTTCTGTTACCCACAGGAAGAACAAGAAACATAAAAGTTCCAAATCATTATCATTAGGTGTGGATCAATGTGAAGCCTGTTCCAAAAGTTCCTCAGCATTATTACTTTTAATTCTAAAATTCCTTCTTTAGGTCAAATTCGTAGGAAGCACTGCATATGTATAATTTTAATATTTTCATCGGATTGGAAGAACTGGTGTAGATCTGAAATAATCTGATCAATAGGATAAAAATAAGCATGTAAAAGCTTGAAATTGACTATTTTCTCAATCAGACTCAAGAATACCTTGCACACGTGTGCAGTCCCATGATGCATATGAATACATATGTGACCCTGGACCACAAAACCAGTCATAATTAGCACGGGTATATTTGTATTAATAGCCAAAAATACATTGCATGGGTCAAAATAATAGATTTTTCTTTTATGCCAAAAATCATTAGGATGTTAAGTAAAGATCATGTTCCATGAACATATTTTGTAAATTTCCTACCGTAAATATATTCAAACTTAATTTTTGATTGGTAATATGCATTGCTAAGAACTTCATTTGGACAACTTTAAAGACGATTTCTTTGCACCCTTAGATTCCAGATTTTCAAATAGTTGTATCTCGACCAAATATTGTCCAATCCTAACAAACCATACATCAATGGAAAGCTTATTTATTCAGCTTAATAAATATATGCATAAATCTCAAAATGTGCGTATGTTTGTTTACATCTTACATCTTTGTTTACATCTTTGACATACATGTAAGCTTTCTTTACAGATGTGTCATTAAAATGAGCAGCTCTCCAGTTCTGAACATGGCAACTGGGCGTAACGCATGCGTTTTATTCAGAATACATGTAATGCACATGTAAACAAATATGTAAATTGGACTGCAAAGTTTTGGGTTCACATAAACAAGACTTTCAGAATATGAAATTGAATTGGATTCAGTCAAACTGAAGAAAATGAGTGCATGTAAACATAGCTAGTGAGAGAATTAGTGATTCTAAACATACTATAAAATTCATTCAGTAATTAAAAGTATTGGGATAAAATAGTTCAGTCTTGACAGTAAACAAACTCTAGTGAAATCCATTGTTTGCAAAACTATTTGCTGCCTATGTATGTTACTTAGGATCACAGACCGGATGGGTGGATCTAAGAGTACCACACTCTAATTTGTAACTGAAAGCATGATAAAATTCACCAAAATGTGATAAATGAGAATGCGAATGAGTTCTGTGGGCACAGTTTCCATGCGGGAAACTGAGGTTAAAACAGAGGTTCCAATAAAGTGAGGATGCAGCTGTCTATGTCAGAAAGAAGTTCACTAAGTTTTGGAACAAAGCCAGGAAAAGAGTTAGCCAAAGCTACTACAACTACTGACAATGTATCACAGACATATTCATAGCAAAACTGACTTTAAAACTTAAAACAGTAATGCAACTATACTAATATTACATTCATGTGGTGGTTGCACAGAAATAACATTTCTCTCTAAAGAACACTAAGGGATTGTGGGATACTGTGTAGTACCTCATGTTTTTCCACCACCAACCAGGCCACCTGCAAACCCTCAAAACCTTTAAATGGAACTTCTCTGGTCAGCATCTCCCATAATACCTGCAAGACCAACCACAAATCAAACAATAAATGTACAGATGTCCTGGCATTGCTCTCTACAACAAAACTGGCATATTCCACAAACAAAAACATATATGGGTTGAAGAACATGGAATGCAGTTTATGCAGACCGTGTTTGAAATAACAATTGATTCAGACAGTCAAACATGCATACACAACAGCCATACGTGTGTATATACTGTACATCTATCTATCTATAAACCCTAAAATACAAGCCTCACATTTGCTTTTTTTTTCTTTTTTTTTTTAAACAGAATACAATAGAAGATATTTAGCGAAATGTCCTGGCTGCTCTTTTCCATAAAATGAAAGTGAAACCATAATACTGTCAGACTCTGTTCCATGTTTTGTGTGTGTCCTGCTCCCCATGTGCCTTCCCATGCCCTTATTTGGTTAGTTTCCTGTTCCTCCCCTGATTAGTGTTTCATTGCTCCCAGGTGTGTCTCTTCATCCCCTCCTCCTGTGGGTATAAATGGTGTTCCCTGTGTGTGCTCCAGCATCCGGTATTGTTCAGGTCATGTTCATGTCATGTCTTCATGTATTGCGTGAGTGTTCCGTGTTCCTTTGTGTAAATTAAAACCCAGTTGGATTGATGTACTCCTCGTCTCTCTCCGTTCCTTGCTCCTGACTCTGCTCAGCAGTGCACCCGTGACAAATACATTCTTTTCAGTATTACTTCATGAACTGAAAAATAATTTTTTGTAACAATGTGAAAGTCTGTTTTGGTGTCACTGTTGATTAATTATAATGCATCCTTGCTGAATAAAAGTATAAAAGTAGGGTGCGTAAAAAAATTATTCAAAAGTCCCTTTGTGTTACATGAAATAAGAAAATTTTTAATTTTTAAAATTTAAATTCTTAAACTATCCCATTTTATGAACCTTTTTTTAATTACAGGGACACAGAGATAAAAAAAATGTGATCACAGCACATTCATACTACAAATATAAGTACTGACCACGCCATATGAGTAGGTGTCACATGTTTCTGAGACGGGAAGACTCTGGATCACTTCAGGGGCCATCCAAGGGAAGGTGCCCACCAGAGACATGTGCGTTGTGTGAGAAACCAACTTAGATGCTCCAAAATCACAGATCTGACCCCGAAAAAATGCATTATGCAGGGACAGTCAACTGAGTTTAAATCCTAAGATTTTATTATGAATATTTGGATTTGAATAAAAAACAGGAAGCATACCTTTAATACATTGTCTGCAGTTAACACAACTAATAGAGAGAAAATAAAACAGTTATTTGTGTATAATCTTCATGTTTGTATTTTTTGCATGTGAAATTGCTCACAGCACAGCTAAGAACTCACCATTTCTTGACTTCAGGTCTCTATGAATGACTTTCACAGGGGCCTCGGCATGTAAATAATGCACTCCTACAGAGAAACAAATCACAGAACCAGCCATTATCTCATAAGGAAAATGTGACGGAGCTCATTACATAAACACAGGTATTCATACCTTTAGCAATATCCATCGCCCAGGTCATTACTTGATCCATATCCATCTCCTCACTGTCAGCACTGGACAAATATTCATACAGTGATCCTCTGCTGGCATATTCTACAATACAAACACGCAAACCATATACATATCACCACATGTGTCGACTAAATGTTGTGGAGCTGATATATACTGTAGATGATAGCTTCATTTTTTGGACCACAAAATTTTGGGGTCAGTAAGATTTTTTAATGTTTTTTAAAAGTCTCTTATGCTCACCAAGGCTGCATTTAATTGATAAAACATACAGAAAAAAACAGTAATGTTGTGAAATATTATTACAATTTAAAATAACTTTTTTCTATTTGAATATATTTTTAAAATGTAATTTATTCCTGTGCTGCAAAGCTGAATTTTCAGCATCATTACTCCAGTCTTCAGTGTCACATGATCCTTCAGAAATCATTCTAATATGCTGATTTGCTGCTCAATGAACAGATATGTAGCATACTATCTTTGGACACCAATTTTTCACCATTCTTGGATGAATAGAAAGTTCAAAAGCAAAGCATTTATTTGAAATACAAATCTTTAGTGACATTATAAAAGTCTTTACTATCACTTCAATTTAATACATCCTTGTCGAACAAAAAGTACTCATTTGTGTGTATTGCTTGTGACTGTAACCAGTTTTACACACAGAGAAGCGAAGAGAGAGAGAGACAAGCTGAACAAGCAAAAAGCTTGTCTCATGTCGAGATGTCAATCAACACATGAGATCATCTATCACCAACCCTCGAGTGAAGTCAAATACAGCTTAGCACACTCAGGGTTTCCCATTTACACATGCACACATCCACAGACACACAGGGAGCAGATGCTGGCAGCAGGAGTCAGAGGATGACCGTTAGATTTACTGAATACCCAGCTGACAAAGCCACTGAAAGACATGCTCTCGAGAAATGATTAGGCCACATAAATCTGCTCATAAGCGCATTCACATCCCTGGAGACAAAGATCACAATAGGATGTTTAATAAAATGGCTAGGCAACTGTGCAAGCGTGTAAGTGTGCGTCTGTCCTGTTGATTAACTATCCTCACACTCTGATTACCCACAAAGCTTTTTACAGTCACAACAACCTGGCAATAAGCAGTAGTGAAATATTTGGGAGAGGGGTACAAGAGGGGCATAGCTTAGGAATAAAATAATCACAAAGAAGATCTCTATAATATCTTAGCGATTTCTCGTAAACAGCAATGAGATACATATTTTCCATTTCAAAATGATTTAAAATTCAAAATCATTTCGAAATTTGATCTGTTAATTGCAGATCAAATAACAGATCAAATTTCAGAAGTTCAATACACAGCTTTTTATTAAAACTACAGGGTTGTTTGATACACTTTCCCTGCATGGCTGCAAACATTTGACATTTTTTTATTTCATATTGTAAGCTTTTAAAATTACATTTATTTAGAAAATATTGCAATAACTATTAGATATTATTAGGGCTGTCGCGATTCGTCGATTTTATTCGACTATTCGATTTTTAAAAATCCTCGACTTCATTTTGCAAACTCAGGAGAATACATCCCGGTTTCAAAATAAAAGCTCAAACCCTCACCCCAATGAGTTACATGTTTTGATGTCCACATATTCTTTTAATTACAGTGGCTATAGCATTTCTGTCCTAAAGAAATGGC
>NW_015557156.1:921262-943688 GCF_001515605.1 Sinocyclocheilus anshuiensis
TCTCAAACTCCATCTCTGCATGTTGTTGTGAGTTTGGGTTTATTAACGTTCACCTGGGAACGCAATGTGCGCCATTTCATCAGATTTGTAAGGTAAATCATTTATAAATCCACGCAAACACAGGAGAATACATCGCGGTTTCAAAGTAAAAGCTCAAACCCTCACTCTGAGTTTACATGTTTTGATGTCCACATATTCTTTTAATTACAGTGGCTATAGCATTTCTGTCCTAAAGAAATGGCCAAACATTAAAGATTAAGTGGACATTTGAATGAAATGGTGTTTGGTAAATATTAAACAAGGATTAGATCGCGCAGTAATGTGTAAAAACAATCGTCAGGCCTTTGGCGCCCTCTGCAGGCCTTTGTTGTAATGCGTAATGTACATTAGCTCTATTGTTTATAATACATTATGTATTTAAACAGTTTTGTTCAATAAAACCATATGATTTCTTGCTTTTGATACTTTATTTGAACTAATTATTATTGCCTCATTGCTATTATATATGTATTTTAAGTCATTTTAAAAGGCTATTGTTCACTTACATCTATTTTTATTACCACAAAAAAAATAATTATAATTATAGGAAGCATCTCCAATTAATTTATTTTATTTATTTATTTATTTTTTAGTTTTTTCTTCTTCTTTTTTTTCAGAAATACTGCACATTTACATTTTTCTCCTAAATAAATTCTGGTAAATAACATTTCTGGTAAATACTCCTTTAAAAAGTGTTTTTTTATTATAATTTTAATATTAGTAGACTATAACATGTGGATATGTTGTCATTCTTACACTATAATACTGAACTTTGATTTAAGTGATTTGGACTATGAGATGGACACTTGCTTTTTGCACTCTATGTTGCACTTTACTTTTGCTTTAAAAAAAGGATTTCATAGAAATTTGGATTTCATTTGGTTTAATAAAATATAGTTGAATAAAATATTCTTAAGTGAAATTGTTGATTTTTTGTGAGGAATTAATCGTTAAGATTAATCGATTAATCGACAAATTAGTCAATAGATTAATCGAAATAAAAAGTCATTAGTGGCAGCCCTAGATATTATAATATATGTATGCAATATATATAATATATTGTAATATATAGTGTTGGCTATACTATAAATTTACTGATGAAATCATTTAGTAAGTTATAACATGGGCTTACATGATTAAAAGAAACCTAATGCACTTTATAATTTGCAGTTTTTCTTTTTTTGCGTAATGAAAATATGTGCCTTGAGTTCATTCAGTCATAGAAATTCTTAATTTGATATATTTTAGAAAACAGAATAGGGACAATTAATTCCAAATAGGAAATTATCTCACAATCCATTTTTTTCTCGCAAGAATTGCGCGATATAAACTCAAAATTCGGACTTTTTTTCTTTATATCTCACAGTTTTGACTTTTCTTCTCTGAATTCTGAGCGTACTTCTCGGACATTCTGTTTTTGTTTCTGCAATGAAATATGTGAGTTTATATCACAATTCAGACTTTCTCGCAATTTTTTCTCAGAGTTCAAAAATTCCAAATTGTGAGCTATAAGCTTAGAATTGCGAGAAAAACAGTACAATGAGATAAAAAGTCGAGCTTCCATAGACAATAGTCTGGAAAACAAATATTACAAATATTACCCTATAGTAAATATTACTCTGTTTTCATTTTTTTCATTTTTATCCAGACCTAGAAATTCCATACTTTTCCATACTATGTAGGAACCTTTTAGAGATCTGAGCGATGACCGAGAGACATACCTAGTAACTTTTTTTTAATCTTATGAGCATTTAAAGAGAAACCTCTGACCAATAAAACATTCAACTGGTTATGAAACAAAAAGAGAGCACATTTTATTATTACCTGTGACAATGCCATAGTTGGGTGCTTCCAGAATGGCTCCATAGAACTGAATAATATTTTTGTGGCTCAGGACACTCAGAATCTCAGCCTGGATGAAGGGTAAAAAAAACAAACAGATGCAGAGGTGAAAGTCACAGACTGCGGTCAAACACTTAGGCTCAAATGAGTGCTGCATCAATGTCATAAAACTATTTTTTCATTACAGTATGTCGAGGTCAAATATTACGCTAGAAATGTGCGTGAACACGGAGCCATTAGCAGTATTGTGGGACATGTCCGCTGGGACTCAAACTGAATGGCTTCAGCCAGGAAAGCTGCTAAACTCTGCATGGTAAACAGTGGAACAGACTCTGTCAGTGCTGCTGAGCCTGCATTAATACTGACAATAACACACACCGCCTGCAAACCCACATTAAGATGCTACATTTTACACTTACAGTATATCAAATTTGCTTTAGACAAAGAGAAACAGAGAAAGGCGGGGGAGAGATGAAGGGAAAAAGAGATCATGGTCATGGAAAACTGTACATCCTTACACTCCCCCTCTCTCATGACAATAAACAAGTCTGATGGATGGATGGAATACAGGAAATGATGTAACACTGGCTATGTACACACATACTGTGTCCAGCTTTCTCAACATTTAGATTATGTACTGAATTTGATTAATAACTTACCAATATCTCAAAGGATTCAGTATGTCATCTCAGTATTGTTTGCCTGCATGCACAGTGAATACTGGGACATGTACTGCTTTTTTCTTATTCTTTTGCATAGAATGCATATTTAGACTTTTAAAACAAACTGTGCATGAACAGCTGAACACAATTGTGTTTAGCACTTCAAACAGGCCTGACGATAACATATATGTATGTATGTATGGTTGTAGTAAAGCAATATAGCTAATCTAAATTGCTTGATTGTTTATATTGTTGCAAAATGTAAACTATTTTATCGTCCAGCTCTAATCTGCTAAACGTGACTATAAGGCATGAATTAGATATTAATATAAACATCATGATTCTCTGTAAAGCTGCTCTGAAACAATGTGTACTGTAAAATAAAATTGATTTGACTTATTCAAAAACACAAATTGTGAGTCTGACGAACCTCAGCGTCAATCTTCAGCAGTTTTTTGACAGCCACTTCTTTGTCCTGTGAGATCCAGTGTGCCCGGTACACGCTCCCAAAACTCCCACCGCCGCAGTTCTCATAGAAGCGGATGTCATCGAAACGGATCTGAACGAAGCTAGCGCTGAGGGACGACATCTCATACTGACATTCACTGTGGCTGAAGAAAGAGAGAGACAAAGCAAATGAATATATATATAAACATATTTGGCCAATCAAGTGATCAGGACAATGTGACAAATTATTTTTTTATAATAATAAAAATAATAATTTTATAATAAAAAAACAGAATAAAAAATATATATAAAAATATAAGCTGAGAGAGAATAACAGTATTTTCAAACAGAATCACATCAACGAAAGCGTACATATATAGATTGCTGTAGAGCCAACCCTATAGTAATATTTACTATGGGGTAATAGTTGTTTTATTTTTAATTAAAATAAAACTTAAATAAACTATAAATATTAGACAAAAAATTTTAAACTTAAAAAAAAAGCTTTTGTAATGTTGCTTTGTCAAGCTGTACAACTAAAAATGTTAAAACCAACACTGAACAAAAATATATTAAAGCTAAATTGAAATATTTATATATATAAAAAAATCCTAAAAATGTCTAAAGCACATAACTAAATTACTACTTTCAAAATGAACACTGAAAATGTAAAAATAAAAGGTAATTCAAAATAGTCAAGCAATAAATGCTTTAAACTACACCAGGGCCATATGACTTCAATGTCACCAGTCTTCATTTAAACTTTATTTTTATTTCATCTCTACAAGTTGAAAACTTTTCAAGTGTGCCAATATAAACACAACAAGACTGAGTTTTCCTGTTCGGCATGATGATGTTTAATGTCCCCGACAACCTCTGTAGTAAAAGCTTATAAAAAAATCACAAGTGGGGTATTACTGTAGCCTATTTTATTGTTGTAGAATTTTTTTTTTTTTTTTAATTGCCTGCATTTCTGTCAACTACAAACTTTATTTTCAAGCATTTCAAGCATTAAAAAAAACTTCCGAACGATGGAACCACAAGTGTAAAACTGATAACTCATTTCCAAGCATAGGACTCATTCCTACAGCACTCTGTTATGTAGAAAGATTTGAGAAACATCTCTAAAGCAGAATGCTACACAGTCATGCATAGAAAACTGCTGTAAGGATGATGAATTACGATGATTCTTAAGCAAGGTCTGTGTGAAATGTCTACCCCCTGCGTGTGATTTACAGCGTGATCCTTTACCATGTTCACATAACTGCAAAACGACTGACTTGCCATGTATTTGCCTTCGGTGTTCTCCGCTACATCTGCTATTGGACTCCTGCCACTTTTGTCTACACTAAACCTCAGTCTTATTTTACAGGCATTATGAGAACACAAGGATAGACAAACGAGAGAGAGGGGGTTAAACAACAACTGTAATGTTTTGGATTGCTGTTAAAATAGAGATTAGAAATTTCTATTTACACAAAATAAAAAAACAGCTTTTAAATATACAGCAGGAGAGATCATAATAAGGGAGATTAGGGAGAATGTAACCATCTGTTTTTAATTCTGAACTAATTATGGTTTATTGAACTGGGCGCAGAGGAATAAACGAAGTTAAGCACTGATATGACTATACACTTGTTAATGTGTTTGTTTGCACTTACAGCTGCAGCCATGAAGAACTAGTGAGTCAATAAACCGGATATTTATAACTTGTCCCTTGCTTAACCAGAACGTGCTGTCACAATGTTGGCCTGATTATTTTTCCATGATTTTCCAGGTCTCTATGATATTCTGATACGGCTGGGGGCCCCGCACTGGGTTCAGTACACTGCCTCAAAAGAGCGCACCTACAGTATATATCTCTAGCATATTCTGCCACCTAGATATGGCTGATGTTACATGGTCTGCAATATATATACTGAAAAATACAGTGTATGATTTACTTAAAAATTGAAAATGTTAGTAAATTTCACAATTACAGTAATTGTAAAATGGCAAGTACACACATTGAATTAAATTAGATATTTTGAATTAATCTTTATTTACAACTTTGAAAAGCACCATTTCTTTATAGCCCCATTAAGGTTCACCAATAAGGTTCAATTTCAAATCATGGTTCTTTATAGAATTTTATAAAAGGGTTCAGCACCAAAAAGGGTTCTGCTATTGTCACAAACCGAAGAACACTAAATTGGAACTGTCCAGAAAAAAAACCTAAGTGTGTATTAGCCTTTTGCATTAAACTTAAAAGTCCTGCCATGTGACAAAATGTATTTTTATTATTATAATATATTTTTATAATTAATAAATATATCATTTTTTATATATTTATATTTCCCTTGTCTCTCTGTGAGGTTATGAACATGCATGTACAAGAATAAGAAAAATTTAAAAATGTTGTTATAAATGAAGTATAACTTAGTCACACTGCAGGATGTTACTCCTTAACATCAACTAACCATACTGTCATGTCAACTAACCATTAAGTGTGACGCAACCGGTTGCAACAAACACTGGTTGAATTTGCCAGTTTTTTCCAATCCAAGAAGAGTGCACCGCTGAGTACTTCACATTCAGACCAGGCTCAAGTTAGCTTTCACCTTTAATGTAGTAAACGCTGATGTTGTTGTATTTGTTGTTAATGGGGTCTGGTTTCTTATACATTACTAGCACATGCATGACCTCACCTCAGATTGGCTTCCCCGGTTTAGAGTAACCAACCTATGTCCCGTACTCAGTCTATCACATAAAGAGTGCTCAGTCTCTAAAAACAACCCGCATACCATCACTGTGGCCCTTTGGCTGTGACATCAGGGGCCAACAGGAGGCTAATGTGTCACACCTTCAACTATTCTTAACTAGAAACTAGTTAAGCTCATTCATACCTCTGACTTGATTTATTGCCAAGAACATCCTAACATTTCTATACTAAATATGCAAATAAACAGCAAATAGGAAGTCATGGGAATAGAAAGGGTTCAGTTAAAACATTAATTTGTAGTAGGCTATTTCCACATCATTTGTGTCCATATAAGTGCACATATTTATGTTCTTTGAGAAGGAATTTGTAAACGTTGTTGTTGTTGTTCTTTATGGTTTATTAATTTCAATTCCCCTCCATTTCATGTTAAATAGTTTGAAAAAACAGTTTCCTACCTGTTAGTCGTGTTTTCCGTGCGGTCCGGTGAAACGCGTTGGCCTGTCGCTCTCTGAACAATCCCAGTCATAAGATCATATGCGGAGCCTCATTGTCTCGTGTTACCACACTTCCATAAGAGGACACTCGCTTGGGACCCCAAGCAGGGCTGGACAAATTATGAATCCTACTACGGTAAAGGCTTGGCTTATGAATATTAATTACGACAAACAGACGTTAAGCGGTAACCACACGGGAGAGCCCGTAACCTAATTAATATTCATGATGGTAAGATTCGTTACATTAGCGCCCACCTACTAGCGGCAGCATTTCAGCCAATGAGATAGACGTAATAGGCAGACGTCATGTTACGTAATTAATATTTATTAGCCAAGTAGAATTCGTCTGCTCTTGAGCGCAGTGTCACAACTTTAATGACAATGACAGTAGCGCCTCTACACGGACACTGACAGGCAACGAAAGGGTATGTTAATAATTATATTCATTAAATAATTAAGCACTTAATGTATCAGTTTATGTACATTCAGAAATGTAATGAAAAATAATATAAAATAATACATGACCCCATGCTAACATGCACATATGTATCAGCTAAGTCTAGAAATATTTTAAATACTGCATTGAAATCTTTATCTGTACTTTTCAGTTACAATACTGTATATCAGTCATTCTTGAGACATGGGACAAAACTGGTCCAGCAAGGGTAACTGCTATTAGGTTTAAAAATACAAATATTTTCAATTTTAAATGTCATGAGGGATTAATAATAGAATGTATTTAACACAATTATCACCTTCAATTTAATTTTCTCATTATTATACCAAATCTATGTTTCTTAATGTCCTCTCACTACATCTAAAACAGTGTGTCCACAGAGAAGGGTTCAATCATTCATATGCAATAAAATGGATAAAAATGTTTTTTTAATGATGAAAAAGAGCTTGTTTTATCAAAAGCAACACTTAATAATATCTCCTATCAAAGCAAGGCTGTTTTTTAATGACACATGCATGTTTCATACGATTTTAAAGTTGCGTCCCCAATTTTTGTCAACACCGTCAGACATTCAATAAAATGTAATAAAATCAGGGAATATCAGGGGCAGCTGTCACTCTAAAGGACCCCCTTGCCACAGTTCACCTCTGCAGAGTACATCAGTGTCAGACAGGCTCTGCTAAGTTTTATCAATTTTGCACCGTTTTGTCCCACTTCTCAAGAATGACTGATTGGATATTGCAAATTGTTTTGTATGGTATTGATATATATTTTAACAGTAACGCATACTTGCATACCAGCACACAGTAGTGCATACTTGTTCATTTATGGCAATAGTCTTTTCTGTTCAATTCTTGTATATTGTTCTGTTAAGCTAGTTCACCCAAAAATGAAAATCTTCTAACTCATTTAACTATTGTTGTGTTCCTCTGATGAAATAAAGCCACAAGTTTTGAAACATGAAGGCGAGTAAAGGATGACAGTATTTTCATTTTGGGTGAACTAACCCTTTATTGTCCCAAAGAACAAATAAGAGCAAAACAGAACTGAGACAGAAGACATAAAACAGAGGAAACAAGAGGAAAACACTTGTTTGGAGTGAAAAGTCCAATCACACCAACACCAAGTGTTCAATGATACATTTATTTAGATTATACTATTTACAAGGTAGGCGTAGACATTTTCCTAAAAGAAAATAAGTGCCCTACACACACAGCCTCTCACTTTCCAAAAGGCAGGATGAGAACAAACAAAGGCCTTCTCAGACCGATTACGATAACTTAGCAAAATGGGTCCAACCCAAAAATATACAAATATAACTCAATGTACAAAATGACCTCAATAATGCTACAGGCTATGGTGAGGTAAGTTACTAGCACACAATTTAACCAGTGGTAAAAAATAGTCCTTGAGCCAGAATACTGACATTTATATGACTTAAAACAACATACCACAAGACATTGAGGCCTGGAAGGTTTTGCGGAGTACCAATGATTCATTTTCTGTGTACGATCATAGTGTCACTGTTATTTGTATGCACGATATGTAGCTTGTACTAAAGTCTTATTTTTAGGATTGTTCTGAAGGTTTCGTAGGATCATAGAAGTGCAGGCTTGAGCACAGGCAGCAGGTTTACACTGTTGTATCATGGGAATGAACAAGGGCCTCACATGACTGAATCTAAGGATGAACACTTTTACCAAGTGCATTCTGCTTACACACACACAAACACACACTGTCAACCAAGGTAGCTCTTACGACTGAAGTCAATAACATGCAACTTGCACACGCGCACAAACAATCATTCGTATGAGAATGCATCTTGTACACGTAGTTCAGTTGGCAGTGATAGCACATACAGTCGGCATTCAACTGCTCTAGCAGCCGATCGACGTAAAATTGAGTTCTACTGTTGTAAACTGGATATACAGTGGTTGTATTTCAAAGAGAGAGAGAGGGAGGGAAAGCAAGAGAAAAAGTCTGAGCATTGGTCTTTAGCCCCGTCTCGGCTCCAGTCTGAAGGACAGCTGGGATAAGGTTCTCTGGTTGTCAATCACATTCAATTGACGTACGTAATTCCTCACTTCCTGTGGGTTCTTGCTAGCTGGAGACACCTCAGCATCTGATGGAGGAGGGAACAGTGTCAAACATCCATCAGTAATTGCTGAACCACAATGAAATGTGGTTGACTTAACCTTTTACTAATTAACCTAGTGTGATTACAGCTGCTATATAAAACTGATTATAAAAAAAAAAAAAATACTGAAAATACTGAATGCTAAATAACTATTTTTTTTCTAGATGAAATATACGGTTATAAGTTGTAAAATATACAGGTACCAGTATGCCATTTATGCCTATAACGTAAACATTGTCAGAGTATTTTGAATTTGTGGCAACCACAGCTCCCAGTTTTGACCATACATTTTATGGGACTTTATTTACAATATTTTTTATACATCATTTAGATGTTTTTACAATTGTTGTGATTTAATGGCAATCGATTCTCTTATACCTCTAGACATGGCCAGTTATGCTTTCCAGATTGCCTAAACTCAGATTGTTATGAATATGACGTGATTGACTGATCTCTGGGATGTAGCTTTTTAACTAGGCAGCTCATAAGGCATAAAGAGAAATTAAAAAGAGCATTAGTGTGTTGATGACTCACAGAACGGCTGGCTCCTGCAGTGCCTCATTGCCCGGACTGTGTTAGCAATCAGCCGCTACAAAAACAAACAAAAAAAGTATAAATACATATGCTCTAGCTGGCCAGATAAGTCATGGATTCAGTGTTGATATTGTTAACTAAAACAATTAAAAATAAATATGTTAATTGAAATAAAACTGAAATAAACTTCAAAACTCAAAAATTTGAAATGTTTCAATGCTAACTTACTGAAATAAAATTACTACAATTACTACATCTAAAACTGAAATAAAAATAAAGATAAATAGAAATATTACAAATAATTCAAAAAAATGTCTATGTAGCCTACTTATAGTAAATACTATAAGTGATACTACAACACTGCAGAGATGACAGTAAGAGACTCACCATCTTCTCAAAGTTCACCAGTCCATCAATAAAAGTCTTATTCCCCTCGTGAGTGAATGTCATGTCTGAAAAGAGAAGAAATGTTTTATGCTGTAGAACAGTACTGAAATAATATTTGTGACAACCAGTATTTGTGACCCTGGACCACAAAACCAGTCTTAAGTGTCAATTTTTCAAAACTGAGATTTATACATCATCTAAAAGCTGAATACATAAGCTTTCCATTGATGTATGGTTTGTTAGGATAGGACATTATAATATATGGCCGAGATACAACTATTTGAAAATCTGGAATCTGAGGCTGCAAAAAAAATCAAAATACTGAGAAAATCGCCTTTAAAGTTGAACAAATGAAGTTCTCAGCAATGCATATTACTAATCAAAAATTAAGTTTTGATATATTTACGGTAGGAAATTTACTAAATATCTTCATGGAACATGATCTTTACTTAATATCCTAATGATTTTTGGCATAAAAGAAAAATCTATAATTTTGACCCATACAATGTATTTTTGGCTATTGCTACAAATATACCCCAGCGACTTAAGACTGGTTTTGTGGTCCAGGGTCACATTTATTATTAAGAATACTGGGGCTAGGCCCCGCCCACACCTTTAATAAGGAGAGGCATGAAGGGAATGATTGGTGGCTCCATCTTAGCCATAGTTAGGCGGTATGCACGGTGATTCCTGGATGGATCCTGAGAGCAACATATAAATCATACTTTAATAAATAATGCGTCTCAAATCACAAAATAATATATTTTAAAAAAGAGAGCTAGAATTCAAAATGTTTGGAATAGACTCACTAGTAAACTCTCAAACTCTCCGTAGAACTTCTTGAATTTACTAGGCAGTTTCTAAAAAAAAGGGGGGTAAAAAAAAGATTTTGTTCAAAATGGTATAGAGACTTTTCAAAATATGAAAATATGAATACAAAGACTACATTTTTAAGAATATGGCACATTTTTATATTATTATTAAATAAGGCTTATTATATTCTGACCTCCCATGTCTGGCTGAGTCTGCTGACGGCTGGGTTGCACATGCCCATAATAATGGCAAAGAAAGAGTTCAGATTCTTAAACTCTCTACAGCTGTGGGAATAAATGCACAGTACACATATATAAAGTGCTTATCAAATCAGTCAGTATAACATGCAATGCCTCAAATCCTGAGTTCTGGAGAAATTATATTATGTGTGGTGGAGAACTCACTGGGCGGCAATCTTGATGAACTTCTTGAGTAGCTGTACCCGTTTGCTGAGCGTCCCGCACAGACAGACCTCTGTGACCACCCACAGCTGCACCTGATTAAAGCGCTTCAGAAACAGCTCCAGATTTACTGTAGAGCGTCTGTATGCCTGCCGTCCAAACGTATTAAACACCAGCTCATACTGCACACACACACAAAGTACACATTTTGTGGGTTAAAAACTTCATTTGTGTGTGTGTGTGTGTATGTGCATCTTTACCTCATGTACACAGCTGAAAAGCTCCCAGTCACATTGAGTCATCTGGAAGGCCAGGTCTTTAGAGCTCATCAGCTCAAAACTGGACATAGAGCCTGTGGAGGGACCTTCCTGCTCTGGAAGAGGATTCTACACACACATACACAGTCATTACTAAATACACACTAACACACACTAACACAAACTCCACAATTATTAACAAAAATATTTGAACACTTTTGAATAATTAAGATGTTTTTGAAAGAAGTCTATTATGCTCACTAAAGCTGCATTTACAATAAAAATCTGCTGAAAATGTATTCACCCTCTGACCATCCAAGTTGTAGAAGAGTTTGTTTTTTCATCAGAACATATTTCCGATGAAGAAACTAATTAAGAAATGTAGCCTTAGAACATTTGCTCACCAACGGATTCTCTGCTGTGAATGGGTGCCGTCAGAATGAGAGTCCAAAAAGCTGATAAAAAAACGTCACAATAATCCACAAGTAATCCACACGACTTGTGAAGTGAGAAGCTATGTGTTTATAGCAAACAAATACATTATTAAGACGCATTTAACTTTAAACCCCTGCTTTTAAATTGAGATTTATACATCATCTGAATAAATAAGCTTTCCATTGATGTATGGTTTGTTAGGAAAGGACATTATAATATATGGCCGAGATACAACTATTTGAAAATCTGGAATCTGAGGCTGCAAAAAAAATCAAAATACTGAGAAAATCGCCTTTAAAGTCGAACAAATGAAGTTCTCAGCAATGCATATTACTAATCAAAAATTAAGTTTTGATATATTTACGGTAGGAAATTTACTAAATATCTTCATGGAACATGATCTTTACTTAATATCCTAATGATTTTTGGCATAAAAGAAAAATCTATAATTTTGACCCATACAATGTATTTTTGGCTATTGCTACAAATATACCCCAGCGACTTAAGACTGGTTTTGTGGTCCAGGGTCACATTTATTATTAAGAATACTGGGGCTAGGCCCCGCCCACACCTTTAATAAGGAGAGGCATGAAGGGAATGATTGGTGGCTCCATCTTAGCCATAGTTAGGCGGTATGCACGGTGATTCCTGGATGGATCCTGAGAGCAACATATAAATCATACTTTAATAAATAATGCGTCTCAAATCACAAAATAATATATTTTAAAAAAGAGAGCTAGAATTCAAAATGTTTGGAATAGACTCACTAGTAAACTCTCAAACTCTCCGTAGAACTTCTTGAATTTACTAGGCAGTTTCTAAAAAAAAGGGGGGTAAAAAAAAGATTTTGTTCAAAATGGTATAGAGACTTTTCAAAATATGAAAATATGAATACAAAGACTACATTTTTAAGAATATGGCACATTTTTATATTATTATTAAATAAGGCTTATTATATTCTGACCTCCCATGTCTGGCTGAGTCTGCTGACGGCTGGGTTGCACATGCCCATAATAATGGCAAAGAAAGAGTTCAGATTCTTAAACTCTCTACAGCTGTGGGAATAAATGCACAGTACACATATATAAAGTGCTTATCAAATCAGTCAGTATAACATGCAATGCCTCAAATCCTGAGTTCTGGAGAAATTATATTATGTGTGGTGGAGAACTCACTGGGCGGCAATCTTGATGAACTTCTTGAGTAGCTGTACCCGTTTGCTGAGCGTCCCGCACAGACAGACCTCTGTGACCACCCACAGCTGCACCTGATTAAAGCGCTTCAGAAACAGCTCCAGATTTGCTGTAGAGCGTCTGTATGCCTGCCGTCCGAACGTATTAAACACCAGCTCATACTGCACACACACACAAAGTACACATTTTGTGGGTTAAAAACTTCATTTGTGTGTGTGTGTGTGTATGTGCATCTTTACCTCATGTACACAGCTGAAAAGCTCCCAGTCACATTGAGTCATCTGGAAGGCCAGGTCTTTAGAGCTCATCAGCTCAAAACTGGACATAGAGCCTGTGGAGGGACCTTCCTGCTCTGGAAGAGGATTCTACACACACATACACAGTCATTACTAAATACACACTAACACACACTAACACAAACTCCACAATTATTAACAAAAATATTTGAACACTTTTGAATAATTAAGATGTTTTTGAAAGAAGTCTATTATGCTCACTAAAGCTGCATTTACAATAAAAATCTGCTGAAAATGTATTCACCCTCTGACCATCCAAGTTGTAGAAGAGTTTGTTTTTTCATCAGAACATATTTCCGATGAAGAAACTAATTAAGAAATGTAGCCTTAGAACATTTGCTCACCAACGGATTCTCTGCTGTGAATGGGTGCCGTCAGAATGAGAGTCCAAAAAGCTGATAAAAAAACGTCACAATAATCCACAAGTAATCCACACGACTTGTGAAGTGAGAAGCTATGTGTTTATAGCAAACAAATACATTATTAAGACGCATTTAACTTTAAACCCCTGCTTCTGGCTAAAATAGTTTTCTATCCATAATATTGTTTTCTCCGGTGAAAAAGTCATCTCATCTGAATCAGGAGAGAAATATGTACAGATCAAGCACTGTTTACAAGCAAAAACAGTGAAAAATTTCTCTAAACAAATATGTTGGTGGATTTCAATGTGCGAGGACAACAGTGGATGGACTTTTTGACTGGAGGAAGTGTTATTATAGATCATGGACTTGTATTTTGGCCAAAATTGACAGTTTAAAGTTTGTCATATGCCATAATGATGTATTTGTTTCTTACAAACACACAGGTTTTCGCTTCAAGACATTAACTGATGGACTGGAGTCGTGTGGATTACTTGTGAATTATTGCGATGTAATTATCAGCTGTTTGGACTCTCATTCTGACGGCACCCATTCACCGCAGAAGATCCATTGATGAGCAAGTGATGCAATGCAAAATTTTCCAAATCTGCTCTAATGAAGAAACAAACTCATCTACATCTTGGATGGCCTGAAGGTGAGTATATTTTCAGCAAATTTTCATTTTTGGGTGAACTATTCCTTTAAGTGTCCAAATACTCCACATTTGGTCTCACAAGTGAATCAAGCTGTTCTCTGGAGCAGGCAAACAATCGGCCGTTCTCTCCTAGCGACTGGAACACCGATACATCATTGGGCTTTAAAATCTGCTTCTCTGCACAGAAATAAAGCCCAGAATTAGCCAGACCACAAATCACATTCTGAACACTTTTTCAGCTGTACAAGATCAACACCTAATACATTTATTATAGATTTTATGCACTTTATTTACTATCATTAATATTTAGACTACCACATAAACTTCAACCTAATACAGGATTTACAGTTCTGCTGGTACTTTCTGAAAGGTTTAGTTTGAAACTGATCTGGAAGTGGATTATATAATACAGAAACAGAGTGCTTCAATACAGAATGTTGCTAGAGCAACAAAAAGGCTGACTATCTACAAAGTTCTGTGTGTATTTGTTTGTCACATCTCTAAGGGCAACTAATATTTCATCATGAGATTGTGAGTGTGTGTGGATCACCTCCAGATGCGCTGAGGTTTATCAAAAGCAGCTCTTCAGTGGATCCCAGTTTATCGGCTACAGCTGCGGTCACCTCTCTCCCCGTGGCCAGCACAGGAACACGAATAGTGGTGTAAGTGTGATCGCTGCAGTACACCTTCAGGAGAACTAGACACACATGGAAAGACAAAGATGAAGAGAGAGGAAATTTGACTGATTGGGTGATTATCTAATTCATTCATGCATTCCAAAAATTAAACAGATATATTCTATATCCCAGCTAACAGGGAACTTTCTCAGAAATTTGGCAAATGCTCTGTCAAGGTTCTCAAAGTCAGATATGAACAAATGTTCTACCAGTAACATCAAAAGAATGCTCTTTCACAGTTATCTGGTCTTTAATAATGTTTTCAAAACATTAGCAGAAAAACATTATTTATACATCACTCATGGAATGTTTTATCTGAAAAATTTTAGTTGGATGTTCAGTTTTTTTTTATGTTACTTCTCGTTTCACAACCTTCAGAGAACATTCAAAAGTAACTTTCCCATAATGATAAAAATAATAAAAACAGAAGGTTCCCTTAACATATATAGAAAACATTTGTGACCCTGGACCACAAAACCAGTCTTAAGTCGCTGGGGTATATTTGTAGCAATAGCCAAAAATACATTGTATGGGTCAAAATTATTGATTTTTCTTTTATGCCAAAAATCATTAGGATATTAAGTAAAGATCATGTTCCATGAAGACATTTTGTAAATTTCCTACTGTAAATATATTAAAACTTAAGTTTTGATTAGTAATATGCATTGCTAAGAACTTCATTTGGACAACTTTAAAGGCGATTTTCTGAAAATGTGTTTTTTTTGCACCCTCAGATTCCAGATTTTCAAATAGTTGTATCTCGGCCAAATATTGTCCTATCCTAACAAACCATGCATCAATGGAAAGCTTATTTAGTATTAAATCTAGAAAAATCTAGAACCTTATGACTGGTTTTGTGGTCCAGGGTCACATTTCATTTTTAGAACATTTAAAAACCTGGATGATTTGAATGTTCAGATGATATTAAGAAATAACATTTTCATAACTTAATGGAAACTTTAGCAAAACATTCTTAGAACATATTTTTGTTAGCTGGGATTGTCCAAAGGTCTGAGACTACTTGCAGACATGCTTAAAAAAAGACATATTTTCCCATGAAAAAAAATGAAATGTTTAAATAATAAAAATAAAAATGTAGAGGTATAAAAGTTTAAAATTAACATGCATGTCAGAATATCTTAGTATTTAGTCCCCCTTTTGTTTTAATTGATAGCAGTACTTAAGCTGAAATCAGCAGCAAGGTTATGCAAAATCTGGTGATTATGCTATCAAGTCTTCCAGGTTATTTTCAACAAATGTATTTATTAGTGACACCGAAATAGTGACACATATTTCATGTTCATTTGTTTTTACACTCATGACTTTCCTTTGTTTCAATTTTTTTCTCCCAAAAATTATAAACTGTTCATATAGATATATACATGTGACCCTGCACCACAAAACCAGTCATAAGGGTCCATTTTTTGAAATTGGGATTTATTCATCATCTGAAAGCTGAATAAATAAGCTTTCCATTGATGCATAGTTTGTTAGGATTGGACAATATTTGGCCAAGATTTTACAAAATATCTTTATGGAACATGATCTTTACTTAATATCCTAATGATTTTTGGCATAAAAGAAAAATCAATAATTTTGACCCATAAAATGTATTTTTGGCTATTGCTACAAATATACCCCAGCGACTTAATACTGGTTTTGTGGTCCAGGGCCACATATACAGATACTCACTGTCATCAAAGCTCCTTATTGGCTGCTTTTTTGCAAGCCTCTCCTCTCCAGAGCTGAACTGTCGCAGCAGGACTTTATGCTGAGAGAACAAAAACCAAATGCATATGAACATAGCAAAATATTTATCATTTTTTTAAACAATCCAATCCAATTTAGACCACAGATATAGCTACAGTAGATCTATAAACAATAAAGTACAAGAAAGCAGATCTACATTACCTTTTTTTGAGAGGTTCGCGCATCATCTGGACTGAGAACATGAAATGAACAAACACATGTGGACATCAGTAACATTAACCATTCAGATTAAGCTAATAATAACAGCCCAAAAGGCACATTCAAAACCCACTAAAAACCTACTACTGCTTGATGATCCTCTCCAGCTCAGGAAGTAGCTCCTTCAGTGGACGCAAAACTCTTTCATCATTAGATACAAACCCATGCAGCTCCTGAATGCACACAAAACACATTTAGCATTCATAATAGTCAGTTTGGTTTCATCTGACTACTATCATATCTCCATGCAGACTGGTGGTAAGTGATTCTACGCTAGCATGTGTGTGTTTGTGTATGTTTATAACCTCCAGAAAGCTGAGCGCAGTGTCATCCTCCAGCAGATGGTGGCCCTGCAGGGCAGCCCAGCGCAGAGCCAAGCTGAGCACCCGTCTCTTGCTGGCAACAGAGTAGTCTAGACGCTCCTGCTCTGAGCCCTGAGAGGCCTGAGAGTGATAGGTACACACACACGTTAAGAAACATATCCATACTTACAAAAACAGTGTGCTGTTCTTACAGACAGATAGATAGACAGACAGACAGACAGACAGACAGATAGATAGATAGATAGATAGATAGATAGATAGATAGATAGAGCTGATTGGTTGATTGATTTCACTAGAAGGATATTGGGCCAGAAGGGCAGGGCACAGCTGGCTGTTGGGCATGAAGACGCAGTGCATAGATAGATAGATAGATAGATAGATAGATAGATAGAGCTGATTGGTTGATTGATTTCACTAGAAGGATATTGGGCCAGAAGGGCAGGGCACAGCTGGCTGTTGGGCATGAAGACGCAGTGCATGAGCGCAAAATCATCCAGAGCTGGATCTTTGGATGAAAAATATAGCAGAATTAATAAAAAATGTATTGAAGAAATAGTTCAACCAAGATGAAAACTTGCTGAGAATTTACTCATCCTAAGGCCATCCAAGATGTAGATGAGTTTGTTTCTTTATCAAAACAGATTTGAAGAAATTTTACATTTCATCACTTGCTCACCAGTGGATCGTCTGCAGTGAATGGGTGCCGTCAGAAAGAGAGTCTAAACAGCTGCTAAAAACATCACAATAATCCACAAGTAATCCACACAACTCCAGTCCATCAATTAACATCTTATGAAGCCAAAAGTTGCATGTTTATAAGAAACAAATCCATCCTTAAAATGTTTTAACTTCAAACTGTCCTCTGTCTCTATTCATAATATTGCTTTCGCCAATAAAAAAGTTGTGTCGTCTGAATCAGGAGAGAAATATGCAGAGATCAAGCACTATTTACAGTTTTACTATATACAGTTTCTTTCCCCGGGCAATCTACCTCATGAACAGTTAAATGTTCTCCCATTGTGCTATAAAAGTATGTGCAATAACCTTATACTTATTTATCACCCTACATCCTAGTAGTAGTACATCCCTACAACTTATATTTTTTATTCTATTCCTATTCTATTTTTATCTATAGCACACCTGTACATACAATGTATTCTTTTTTTTGCGGTTTATTTATATTTATATATGTGTTTTTATAACCTTTTTTTTTGTTTGGTCTCTGTGTACTGGAAGCTTGTGACACTAAAACAAATTCCTTGTATGTGCAAACATACTTGGCAATAAAGCCCTTTCTGACTTCTTTACAAGCAAAAACAGTTCTAAACAAATATGTCGGTGGATTTCGATGGACTTTTTCACTAAAGGGGAAGCGTTATTATAGATTATGGACTCATATTTTGACCAGAAGCATCGGTTTACAGTTAAAATGCCGTAATGATGGATTTGTTTCTTATACAAACATGCAACTTTTGGCTTTATAATTAATTGATGGACTGGAGCACTGAAAAAAATGATTAATTGAATTTACTAAATTTTGTAAGGTAAGTGGTTGCAATCCATTTATTTTAGCTACATTTAAACAAACAAATTTAGTTGACTAACTTTCAACTTTTTTTTAATTTAAATGTAGCTAAAATAAATTGTTTGCAACCACTTACCTTAAAAAAATGTTGTATAATTTTTTTTCAGTGAGTGGTGTGGATTACTTGTGGATTATTGTGATGTTTTTATCTGTTTGGACTCTCATTCTGACGGCACCCATTCACTGCAGAGGATCCATTGGTGAGCAAGTGATGTAATGCTAATTTTCTCCAAAATGTTCTGATTAGGAAACAAACATCTACATCTTGGACGCCTGAGTAAATTCTCAGCAAATGTACATTTTTGGGTGAACTATTCCTTTTACACAAAGTTGAATCAGTTTGATTAAGTTTGATTAATCTTATTTAGCGATGAATGAGAAGGTGCAGTACCTGGGTCAGAGAAATGAATGTCCAGTCGCATTGTCTCCAGCAGATGCTCCAGAATCTTCTCTGGGCTGCCTGACATCACAGTGTATCTGTCCAGCAAACCCAGACACCGCAAATGTAGTTTGTTTAAATAAATGCATGGATAGATTAATTTCTTGGTGATAGATCAAGAAATTTATGGATAAACTGAGCAGACTGATGGATGTGAACATATACTTGAAGTGGGCTGGGATGTTTCCATGGCTGGAGGGCCGGAGACTCTTCTGTAGTACCAGAACATCCTGGTCATGCTCTTTTAGACGCACGGTGTTTGCTTCAACATCCTACACACACAAACCAAAATACATGCAATCAATAGTTAATTTTGCCACTATAAGGTTCACCAACTACTCATTCTCCTGATGCTTGTGTGTCAGCAGTAATTGATGTTTGTGTACCCTGAGTATCCGGTTGAAGTCCTCTTTGTCCACTCTCAGGAAGTGGCAGTTGTCCTCTCTGAGTACGATGGAAGCCGCGCGGGGGGCGTCGTTCACCAAGGCCAGTTTGCCAAAATCATCTCCTTCATGCAGCGTACACACCACACCCTAAACACACACAGGAGTCAGTCTGAAATATCTAATAGCGTTTGTCACTAGAATCACTCTACATAAATAAATGAAAATGTATGTAGTCATTTAACATTAACCTAAATAAACAGAAATAACATGACATGACATTACCTTGCCATAGATAACAACATTTACTGATCCCTTCTGGATAATATACCAAGAAGTGCCTTCCTCTCCTTGATTAAACACTAAAATAAGAAAAGCAAACATACATAGAATATTACTGAGCCAACCTAGTATTTACACTACTGATCAAAAGTTTGGAGTCGGTACGTGCCAGAAAAATGAAGGTTAAAAACAAAATTATTTGATATATTACCACCTCGTGTCCTAAATACAGGGGTTGTAACCAACATAGGCAAACATAACCGCTCAAAATTTAAAAAAGTCAGTCAGATTTTTTTTTTTTTTTACATTCATTTATATTTATTTATTTATATATTTGTAAAGATATTCTTTTTATTTTCAGCAAGGATGCACTGTATTCACAAAAATGACTATAATAATAATATTTATAATGTTACAAAATGTCTATTTCAAATAAATGTATTATTTTGATCATTCTATTCATCAACGAATCCTGAAAAAAAGTCTCATGATTTCCACAAAATATTAGGTAGCAACTATGTTCTCAATAATAAATGTTTCTAAAGCACCAAATTAGCATATTATAATGATTTCTGAAAGATAATTTGACACTGAAGACTGGAGTAATTATGCTGAAAATTCAGCTTTTCCATCACAGCAATAAACTGCATTTTAAAATATATAAAAATAGAATATATTTATTTTAAATTGTAGAGTAAAATTATTTTTACTGTAGTTTTTGATCAAATAAATGCAGCCTTGGTGAGCTTTTAAAAATATTAAAAAATCTTACTGACCCCAAAAATTACTACAATACCAACAGCATTTAAGTGTGTATAAGTTAATTACGAGTGTTGGTGAAAGTTACTTTTAAAAGTAAAGCATACAACACAAGTAAAGCATTACAATATTGCGTTACTCCATGAAAAATTTACTAATTGTGTTACTAAGTTACTTTTTATGGAAAGTAATGCATTACGTTACTTTTGCGCTACTTTTTGTCATCTGAGATGGGCTTGGTTATTACGAAAAACTAAAAAACAGAAAAAATCTATATTTTTGGCAGCTGTATAAAGGCCCATTCACACCAAAAGTGAAATTAATAAGCCTCAGGCTAAAGGAAGTGCCTCTACACCTCACTCCTAATTTCTCTTAACACAGGGATAAGGAGAGGTGTCGATAAATAAATGGGAAAACATTGCGTTACATATTTGAAAAAGTAACTCAGATATTTTGACTGACAGTCACCACTGATAAGCTACCACTAAATATTGTAGAAACTTAATTTGCTGTAAAGTTGCTTTGCAACGATTTGTATCGTGAAAAGCGCTATACAAATAAACTTGAATTGAATTTTCATGTAAATTGAAAAGAAATGCATTGCTTTACTTGTTACTTGGAAAAAGTAATCTTATTACATAACTTGCGTTACCCCCAACACTGTAATTGTCAGAATTTAAAGAGCAGTAAAGACACACTGAAACTCACAGACAGTGCCTGCTTTGGCATGTGACTCAAAGATGAGGACACCGGCGAGCTCTCGCTTCACCTGCAGAGGACAGCACAGCACAGCTCATGTTAGTCTGCTCATACCAGCGCTGATATCAGGCATTACTGTGGAAATGAGGCACAGAGGTCTCAATGGAGGACTTACAGTGTTAGACAGATGAGAGAGAGCTTTGATATGCAGCAGCTCATCATAGATAATCTCCAGGTCTTCAGCTGTTCTTTGACCTGGCCTATAAAGAGAACAAGGGACGAAGAAAGACGGGTAGAGTAGTTCAGGAAGAGTAAATGCGGACAGTAGCAGAATTTGTGGGCTCAAAAAGCACTCCTGTCTTAATGGAACCAAATGCACATTTCACGTGAATAAATACTGCACGGGGCGCTGTTGGTCACTCACGGTTTCCTGAGGATCATTCGCATGTGCGCGTCAGGGCCGATCTGGGAGAGGAAGAGGAGGGTCTCCTGCAGCTCTTCCTCAGCTTCACGTTTCTCATCGTCGCTAGGCAACACCGCATCCTCCTCCTCGTCATCAAGGAAACGGTAAAAGAGGTACTTATCTTGAAAGTTCAGCTCGTGGTCGACTGTCGACATAACAAAAAGAAAGAACAGAGATAAAATACAATATGTTATCTGGTGCGTGAATCCATTCAGATGCTCTAATTAGAGTCATTTAAAAAAGTTCTTGGGGGATTATTTTTATTTTATCAAGCCCTTACTTGGTTTAACTAGCTGGGTCATTTCTTTAATGCAGTATAGAGCTGCGGCAGCTGAACAAGTGCCATTGAGATGAATGGAAACACTAGATATCTTTCTCCAGGTTTTAAAGGGGTCATATGATGCGATTTCAAGTTTTCCTTTCTCTTTGGAGTGTTACAAGCTGTTCGTGAATAGTGTGGGAAGATTTGCATAACGCCGCCCAAATGTTCACGCAAAGAAAAAGGCGTGACTTTTATTCTTGCTGTAGTATTGTTGCTGCTGCTGCCGTCACCATGTCGTTAAGATGCTGTGTGTTTCGTTGCGAAAATACTTTGTTTGGCCTTCCAAAAGAAGACACGACTAGAAATCAGTGGTTAAGTTGTATTTACAACACTGTTCCAGAACAGTTCAAACCAAATATTCATGGTGTGCAATGCATTTTACGGAGGACTGTTTCCTGAACCTGGTAGAGTAGACTA
>NW_015557156.1:944067-965489 GCF_001515605.1 Sinocyclocheilus anshuiensis
CCGACATGCTTGAGGTATTCAGCCAATCACAATGCACTGGATAGCTGGCCAATCAGAGCACACCTCGCTTTTCAGACTGATGAGCGCGTTTCAGAAAGGCGGGGCATAGAGGAGAAACAATAATGTACAGTATGTGGAAAATAATGTGTTTTTGAACCTTAAACCGCTTAAACACATTTCATTACACCAAATACACAAAATAATGTTCTTTTTTAGCAACGTCATATGACCCCTTTAAATACCTTCTTGCAAAAACATGATGGAAAGTGATTTTGAGGTCACTGAAAAAACCTAAATGATTCCTTGTCAAAATCAGTGTTAACAAAAACTTAAAACTATTAAAAATTGTGTTCAGCTATTGAAATAAATTAAACAAATTAAAATAAAATATAAATATTAGATAAAAATGAACAACAAAACAAAAATGACTAAAAAATGACTAAAATTGAAATAAAAATAAATTAAACTTAAATAGAAATATAAAAAAAATTCAATCACAAAAGAAAAATGAGTATATGATTTTTAGTTTAATTAGTATAATATGTGAGTTTGATATTTTTACCAAGGCATTAAGACAAAGATGTGAAAAGGTACTGCACAGTAGGAATGACCCAACTGTTAACCTGGCTGTCACTACAGCAAATGGCACAGGTGTACCGTGATTCAGGACCCCTTCCTCCAGCAGCACCTGCCACATTCCCACAGCGTGAGCCCGACTGTGAACACACGAGCTCTGCTGAAGCAGCCAGTCGACCAGCTCAGTGCCCACACAACACTGCCTGTAAACACATGCAGATCACGCTCAACACATGCACTGTGTGTTCTACATACACTAGACATGACCTAAATGAATAAACCTTGCATATGCTGTGCCATATAGCATCACAGGCCACACACACACCTGTAGGTTTTCAGATGATATTTTCTATCTCTGATCATGTGGGGAGCTCTGGCCAGTATAGCATTACGTAAGACTTTTTCTGCCCTCAGAATCTTCTCTGACGGGACCTGAAGCAAAATCCGGGACAGAGAGAGAGGAAGTTGAGAGTGAGGCACAGAAAAACACTCCTGCACAGCCTATTTCCTGATCTATAACAGCATTCAGTGGCCTGCATTCATTTTGCTAGTGTAAATGACATAAAAGACCTTCTGTTAGCAGATGGTGTGTTTTAAATTCAATTAATTATACATAATTAACATAAAACTGTGTAAAAGAGGTGCCTGCGGTCTTGAGTTATGCGCATGGAAATTGGAATTACTGTCAAATTAATCATCAAAAACTGTTTTTGAGTCTGTGCCAGAAAAATTAAGATAAATAAAAAATGACAATTAAAATATTGTTTTTTTGACAACTGCAAGTCCAAAGTACAGGGATTGTAACCAACATGGAAAAATATATGACCATTCAACAGTATGGGGTCAATAAGATTTTTTTTAAAGAAATTAATACTTTTCATCACAGACATATTAAATTGATCACAAATGACAGTAAATACATTTATTATGTTACAAAAGTATATATTTAAAATACATCCTTTTCTTTTAAACTTTCTTTTCGTCAAAGAATTCAAATAAAAATAAAAATGTATTAGTTTCCAGAAAAATATTGAACAGCACAACTGGTTTCAACATTGATCATAATAAGAAACATTTCTTGAGCAGCAAATCAGCATATTATAATAATTTCTGAAGGATTATGTGACACTGAAGACTGGAGTAATGATGCTGAAATTTCAGCTTTGATCACAGGAATAAATTACATTTTAAAATATATTATAATACAAAACAGTTATTTGTATAAATTATAATAAAACATAATTTTACTGGTTTTACTGTATTTTTATTATATCCATACATCCCATTAAACTGTAAAGGTGATGAATGGGGACAACTTTCACTAAATGGGGTGTAAGTCAAAATACAAATTAAACCAATCATACCAGGTTTTTTGACATAAAATTGAGAGGGTCGCTGTTGAGATTCTCTTTGTCCGGCATTCCTGCATCAAACAGAAAATTGTTGAGAAATAATCACTGATGTGTTATGTGAATGTGTATGTTTGCATGCATGTGATACTCACTATCATTTGTAGCCCCGCTGTCCATCACTCCATACGGCGGGGCGAGCAGCCCTGCCATGCACTGCCTGTATTTCTGCAAGACACAGAATGACACAATGAAAATGTATTCTAAGCCTCAAAACCTCAGACGTGCACTGAGTCATTTTCAAACAGGTGAACTGCCTTTACATCATTAAACTGAAAGCTCTGTAGTAAGAACATAGAGCTCCACCAATCAGATTGAAGCCTTCTGTGGCTTGGCAACTATCACTATGAATATTCAGATGTTTTCATTCTTTTCCTCTCCCTATCGCCATGGTGATGGGTGACGAGGTGGCACATGCAGCCCAAACTCACCTAGAGTTCAAACACACACATTATACTGCACCTGCTGGAAATCTGTTTAGACGTTCTCAAAATGGCTGAGAAGTTCATCTATTTGGCCCGTGGGAATGGAGTTTACAGCAAAACATTTCAAATAAACAAATAAATAAATATTCTTAATCAGTTTTCTTGTTTTTCCAGAAAATTATTTAAACATCCATAAAAAAATAAGAAAAAAAGTAAAGCTAGACTAAATCTAAATATAATATATCTAAAAGGAAACAGGATATACAAAGTATAAATATATGGAAAATGAAAAATTATGAATATAGTCAATGTTTTACACAGTTTTACATCTTATATAAACTTATCGTATTTTAAGCATTAAGGACATTTTATAATTACTACAAGCCTAATTATTGGTTTATCCTAATTTTTTAGCAATTGATTTATCTCTCTCACTTCATCAATTATTCATCAAATCTTACAAATATATGTACAGTATGTAATATCACATTCACATACACTGCCATCCAAAAGGTTGGGGTCGATAAGTATTTTTAATGAGTTTTACTCATTAATATGAGTTTTTAATGAACACTTGAGTTTTAGTGTTTTGTAAGGCTGCATTAATATGATCAAAATACAGTAAAACAGTAATATTATGAAATATTATTACAATTTTATATTCTATTTGAATTTCAAATGTTGAATTTGAATATAAAGTTCAAAAGAACAACATTTGTTTTTACCAATTTAATGCATCCTTGCTGAATAAAAGTTTTAGTTTTTATATATACTTTATACATGTTTAGGAAAAAAGTGAGTATATGCTTGTATAAAAAGTTGCTGCCATGATGCTATTGTTATAGAATAGAATAGAATAGAATAGAATAAGATGCATTTCTGAACTTTTCCAGAAAGCAAACTGAGCCATAATATTTAAAAGCATCTAAAAGAGTGAAACTAAATGCTGTCAGGCAGGGGCATGTATGTTTTTGCAACTCCACAGGATCCTTCACCACACACTGTGAGATTACGGGTCTCTGAGTGAACTGATGTAATATAATTCATTAATTCAAACGCAGTACTACAGCTCATGCTACTCTGAGGCGTTGTGTTTCCATTAAGTAGAAGTGACAGAGAGTCCAGAGGACATTCTGTATGATAAAGTGAACTGAATGTTTAGAGTTAAAGAGAAAACACAGAGGGTTACAGCTGGAGCACTTGGTTTTCTTTGGCCACTGATTTGAAGTCTTCAAACAGGCTTTGTCCCATTCACACAAATGCACTTTGTATATCCTGTTTCCTTACTGCTTCCTGAAGCTGAAACAAAAGCTAACTTTTCTTAACTTTTCCCATCCCCCAGACACATAATACATTGTTGCTCATTCCAGCTGGCTGCCTTCACAAAGGTTAAGTATAATTCAGCCAGGATTATGCAATTAACAGCACATAAGCACACAAAACAAGAGTACTTCCTCCCTCATTGCCCGGTCAGGCGGTGCCCACTGCAGCCTGGCACAGAACTGACCCAGAGAGACAGAAGCCCCTCAGCGAACACTTGAGTTTTAGTGTTTTGTAAGGCTGCATTAATATGATCAAAATACAGTAAAACAGTAATATTATGAAATATTATTACAATTTTATATTCTATTTGAATTTCAAATGTTGAATTTGAATATAAAGTTCAAAAGAACAACATTTGTTTTTACCAATTTAATGCATCCTTGCTGAATAAAAGTTTTAGTTTCTTTCTTTTAAAAAATCTCACTGACTCAAACATTTTGAACTGTAGTGTACATTTACATTTATTTTTAAGTATTTTTTTTATTGTTTAAATTGCGACACAAACACCCACATAAATCACTCCATCTTAAAACATCCTTCCAATGTTTCCTCTCTTTCCTTTCTCCTTTGTGCTGCCTGTCCAAACCTCGTCCACCCTCATTTGTTTATGGCCTGTATTTCTGTCTTTCTCCCTCTATTCCTCATTCTCTGTTCTTGAGCTAATAGCTGGCTGGACTGCAGAACAGGACTGCTTGTGTTTTTCTCATCAGACTCTTGACACAGCAAGTGTGTATGTGTGAGGTGAGGACAATCCAGACGACTACCAGACAACACCTCTCTCCACTCTCCAGGAAATGTCTAGTGCAGCGTTAGATTTGATTTCAAGAAATATATTAAGGTACATTGTGAAGTGTTTTTTAAGCTGAATTCGTTTTTTAGTATACAGTCAGGCCACACTATTAATTACACATTGTTCTTGCAGTCAGTTCTTGCTCTCAGTTGCCCCATTCACACAAATGCACTTTGTATATCCTGTTTCCTTACTGCTTCCTGAAGCTGAAACAAAAGCTAACTTTTCTTAACTTTTCCCATCCCCCAGACACATAATACATTGTTGCTCATTCCAGCTGGCTGCCTTCACAAAGGTTAAGTATAATTCAGCCAGGATTATGCAATTAACAGCACATAAGCACACAAAACAAGAGTACTTCCTCCCTCATTGCCCGGTCAGGCGGTGCCCACTGCAGCCTGGCACAGAACTGACCCAGAGAGACAGAAGCCCCTCAGCATTCAGCGCACATCCTCGGCTTTCAGCAGCTGATATTCACCTCACACTGCCGGCACAAGGACAGGGCCTCTTTATCAAGTTGTGACCATCCTATCAGAAATACTACATCCTCAAACATCATATGTTATGTATCAAAAAGCAGAACCACGATTTGCACCAGTAACAGTCAATACCGTTCGCTAAAAAAGACCTCTGACATTATTAACCTCAAAAACCCCGTTGATATTGATGTGGCTCTGAACCCAGTGCTGGTTGTAATATATCTGTAAGTGTGGTTTCCTGATTGTAAACTATGAAAACAGCATCAAATCTTAATGAGCCAATGGGACTCACCCTGGTAAGAGTTTGTGGAGTGTAGTCCGACTGGGACGTGATACTTGGCTACTTCCTAAACCCGGCCAACTTCCCAGCAATATCCAGCAAACGCTCCTGTGCTTTCCAGTCAGATGCACAAAGACATGAAATCAAACCCGCACACCCTGACGCTCCAGTTACACACGTATGGATAATGTGATCCAGTGTCTGCTCTTTGGATCTTTCTGGCTGAGCATCTGACTGGACTTCAGTTGCCGTTGCCAGGCAATAGCTGCAGCCAATCAGAGAGCCGCATTCGCTCAGTTCACCCTGTACCACAGCATTACACATGAGTGAGGGAGAGGGAACTATGGGCTGCTAAAAGGCTCTCAAAAGCTTGTGGCTTCATCAATTATTAAGGGTATTAAATTGTATTTACACTGAACAGACAGTTGTGTGAGTGTGTATGTGTGTGTGCCCTGCAGCAGTAGTGAAATCACCGTTATCACATTAGAGGAAGGTAGTCTGTCTTTGAGGATCAGTTAGTTCAGCCCTTTTCCAGTCAGGTATATACTAATATAGTTTTATGATATGAAGAGGATACGGAGCCCCACACATGACATGCAAGAAAAAATTAATAAATCGTGCACACGATTTACTAATTCATTCCCTCGATGTACTAAACCGTGCACACAATTACTATTTAGTTCCCTTGATTTGCTAAATCGTGCACACAATTTACTAATTCGTTCTCTTGATTTATAAATCGTGTGCACAATTTAGCAAATCGAGGGAACGAATTAGTAAATCGTGCACACGATTTATAAATCGAGGGAACAAAATAGTAAATCGTGCAACCGATTTAGCCTACTATTTTTTTTCCTGCATGCCATGTGCGGGGCTCCGTAAGAGGACCCTGTTTTGTTGCATACTACAGATCAAGTCCAGTCCATTCAAGCTTTGTCTGTCAGTCCAGTGTTATTTTACTATTATTTACAGTATTTAAAAAAAAATGTTGATCAGCTTTTTTTCAGTTTTCATTTTAATTTAACTTTTAGTTGCGCACAATTTATAAATCGAGGGAACAAAATAGTAAATCGTGCAACCGATTTAGCCTACTATTTTTTTTCCTGCATGCCATGTGCGGGGCTCCGTAAGAGGACCCTGTTTTGTTGCATACTACAGATCAAGTCCAGTCCATTCAAGCTTTGTCTGTCAGTCCAGTGTTATTTTACTATTATTTACAGTATTTAAAAAAAAATGTTGATCAGCTTTTTTTCAGTTTTCATTTTAATTTAACTTTTAGTCATTTTGATTTTGTATGTGCTTAGTAATGTACTTTTGTCATTTTTATATTTAAAAAAAAAAAAATTGAAATGATGTTCTTTTTTAATATTTCTATTTTATTATTAGGGGTTCAAGCGCGTAGCTCTGAAACCCTATTTTAATTGTTAGAATGGTCACGGATGAGCGATTTCCACGTAAAACTGATCGTGCAGACCAAAGCGTAAGTCGTAGAGACTTGAAACTTGGAGGGATGGTAGTACTCACACCGCCTACAACGTGACCGAGGCTCGGCCCAATCGGCCTGACGGGGGAGCTACAGCGATTGAAAGTACGAAATCGCTCATAACTCCTAAACCATCAGTCGCAGGCTCAAGTGTCTTATGTTGTTGGAATCCTTGGTTCATCCCGGACAAAATTCACTGGTGAGTGAATATCAATAATTATAAAAAAAAAGTTGAACTTTCAACTCACCGTGGCAAAGGGACGCCAAAACGTTCGAAGGGGGCAGGGCCACTTTTAGTAAAATGCCTATAACTCCTGAACGGAATGAGACATCTTCGCCAAACTTGGAACACTTATGTAAGAGCTCAAGCTGAGGTTTTTTTTTTTTTTTAACACAACGGGGGGTTTTTTTTTTAAAAACACGGAGAGTGGCCACTTGGTGGCGCTATAAGAGGGAAAAAACATAAAAAATGGCTATAACTAGGCAACATTTGCCCTATCAACATGAAAATCGCTGTGCACGGTCTTGGTCCAAAGTGCCACAAGTGTCTATGGGGACATTTGCGTATCTCAAAAAAACATGGCCGCCATTGGCCGATGAAATTCGAGCATCTATTAGACAAGGTTAATGGAGGCCGATCGGAACGAAACTTGGTGGGCCTGTTTGACTCACGGCCCCAAAGGTAGAAAGAAATCGGCCACTGGGGGGTGGTATCATATTTTTTGAGGGCGTAAACGATTGTGCATTGCGCGGTTTTCCGCACATACACGCGATATTTGTATCGTATGATAGACCTCCTCATTCCGAACAACTTTGCCTCTAAAACCACTGCTGTCAATCAAACCGCTTTTTAAATGATTGAGAAGATATGAAAAACCTACTTTTGTGAACTAGTCCTAGGTTTTTCGCTCAGTCTGGAAAAAAACACCACAGTGCAATTCTCTGGACTCTCTAGATCAATAATTATCAAAAACATGTTGAAATTTACCATTTGGGAAGCTATAACGGGGTCCTTTAGAAAAGGGGCCTGTCCAAATATACCCAAAAGCCTATAAAGCCTAAACAAAAACTCAAAACTTCACGAACCCCACTGAGCACATGCGACAGGTGATTCTAAACAAGCATGCAAAGTTTCAGGAAGATCGGACCACAGCTGGCGCTATAACAGTCATATACGTCTAAAAACATATATCTATGGTAAATCAACTGGATTTGCTAAAAATGCTTTTTTAATAATTGATTTAGGTGGTTACAGGCTTGCTAAATAATATGTAATGTATTTTTCCTTATGTGCTTAAATGCCTAATGCGCTTGAACCCTGGTAATCGCTGCTTGCAGCTATATTTTTCATTGCAATTTTAGTTTGTAATTTTAATTTCAGCTTATCTGTTTAATTAGTTGCCAAGGCAACATTTCTACTGTCCATTTGAGTTTCTTAAGTTTTTCATCTAATATTTTTTATTTTTTAATTATTTAATTTTATATTTCAATTACAAAAAGTTTTTTTTTGTAGTTTTAGTTAACAATAACAACACTGTAAGTCCAACCAATAAACATTACGCGATCAGCTTTGTTGGTCAGAAAATAGTCAGGAATCCTGCAAAAATAAATAAATTAATAAAATAAAATAAAATAAAAATAACACATGTCTAGATCATAAGCAAAACAGACTTCTTATGAAGCAAGCAGTCAGTAAGTTACTTCAGATACTTTATGTAATGATTCTAGATGTTATTTTTGTCTTTTATCTCTGACACCCGAAAATTGTATATGATTTCTCTTCATATTTGCTAAAACAGAGATCTAACTTTTATTTAACTCTGAATCATCGTCTTAAAAGTTTGTTACATTAAATAATATATTTGTTTTTAAATTTCATTTGTTTATATTATATTTGTTCTTAAATTTTATTAGATTTGTTGCAGTGCAGTCATGAAATAAAATGCAACCAAACCAAAAACACTTAATTGGTAACTTGAGATAATAAATACGTCTCTCATAATAAATATATATTATATTATATTATATTATATTATATTATATTATATTATATTATATTATATTATATTATATTTCAAGTGTTATCCCTTTCATATACATATATATTTTTGTGTGTTCCACAAAAGAAAAAAATGTCATACAGGTTTGGAGCAACAGGAGTAAATGATGACAGATTTTCATACTTTCGGCATGGGATGAGCTACATGTTTAATGCCAGGATGATCTTAATAATTTAATACTAAGCCAGCACAACTAATAAATGTTGTTTACTTGGCATATTATCAGCTTTTAATGAGGTGTAAAATCTGTAGACTATTTACAGATGGGCTGTGCTGTTAGCCATATTAGTTTCTAAGAACATTTTTATGCCATTTGTATTGTTTAGAGTTCAGTACACATATTGTAATTGAGGCTGATGAGTTTGAAAGGGTTTGAAATGGTGGACAACACACGTATACACAAATATATGAACTCTATCACCCTTTCCCTCATTCACACACACACACACACACACACACATGTTGTGTTTCCATGTTTTATGGGGACATTCTCATGTACAAACAAAAACACTCTGTTATGAGCACTCGCCTGAATGAGAGGAGGTTTATGAGAGAGAGAGGAGGAAAATTGTAGAGAGACAGAGAGATCTTCACCCACATTGTTCCACTGATGCAGCAGAGACTGATACATAATTCATGCTATTCAGCTGCGTGTGCGAGATATGAAATAAAAATAAGGCACATATGGTCAGTAGCGAGTAGTGAGACACGGGTGATACTATCTACACACACAGCGCTAATAACAGAAGCCTGACGGCCTCTGTGTCTCTCACACACTGAGTCACACTCACTTCATATTTAATGTTTAGGATCAGAAATGATCAGCACATTAAAGTCATAAAAGCACTAAAGACAGATTCTTCATAAGAAACAGATGTCCACAGATATTGTAACACTAACTATGTTGGCAAAGCTGAATTTTCAGCATCATTACCCCAGTCTTCAGAGTCACATGATCCTTCAGAAATCATTCTAGTATGTTGATAATCATTGCTTATTATTATTATCAATGTTGAAAACAGTTGTACTGCTTAATAGATATGGGGGAACCATTATACAAATTGTTCAATATCCTTTAATGAATAGAAAGTTCAAAAGAACACCATTTGCTTAAAATAGTTTTTTTGTAACATATTATATATTAGCTATATATTAAGTAGTCTATACACTTGTGCATTACTCTGAAATCTCATTTATGTTCAAATATGGTGTCATGATAAGTTTGACCCAGGACGTTGCCTTTTATTTAAATAACAAAAATGAGACCTGACAGGAAGATTTTCAATGAAATATCAAGTTAAATGGTCTTTGTATGCCCTCAGAAATATTGAAATATAGCTTATGAATCATATGGACTACATTAAGGTAATTTTACTGGGATTTTTTTTTTTTTTTTGTCATTTTTTGAACCTCAGCAGCCTCTGTCTGCATACAATTGTTGAATGGAAAAAAAGTGTTTGGAATGATATATGAGGTAAATGAATGTTCACTTTTATAACTAAACTATTGCTTTAAATCTATATTATGAAGATGCATAATAAGCAGAAGCATACACAAAGACTGATAAATATTTATATACGTAATTTTTGCTATCATGTTGTTTTCTTATAATTCAGGTTAAAACCTTACTCCTCTGAGGCATTAATGAATGTTGCAAGATATGAGATCTTAATCATATCAAGAAAAAGGCTTTATGAGATGGGGATTGAAACCCTGTTTTTTTTTTTTGTATTTGAAGCAATTACAGCCTTTCTTCCTCAAGATTCAAGCATGAAGGCATGCAAAAAAAAAAAAAGACTACATCAAAGTGTCTGTGTAATGCATTTCATCCATACAGTCCTAAGCACACTCAGAAGCTTCTGACATGCTGGGAATTAACAATTATGCTAAATCCGTTTAAGGCAATGAATCCAGATATCTTGCCCTTTTTTTTTTTTTACAATATCCCAATGCATTTTCTCCTAATTCTCTGCTAAGTTAATGAGACAACCTTCATAGATATGACTCCTGAATCGATTATCACGGAGACCACTGGCTTACATTTACAACACACACACTATGAAAGCCTGTTAAAGCCTGAGATTTGGCCTATGACTGTGCAGAACAGCCCAAAGGAATTGACTGAGCTGTTAGCAGATCAGAGTGCGCCCCCCAGTGTTACTGATCCTCAGTGATTACTAACGAAAAAGTGCCTTGTTACAGACACACTGGCTATGATCAGAATGTAATAGAGGCATACTGAGAGGACTTTATGTACTGTATATTGACTGTTTAGAAAAAAAAAAGAACAGTATGCAGCATGCAATGATAAACAATAGCATGCAACATTTTTTTTCACATGACCTTACCATGTAGCATGTTTAATTCAATATACTGTAGTTAGTTTGCATTTAGTCCAATTTTACTTCGAAAAAAATTAATAAATTGGGCAGCCTAAAAAGTAATGAGTAGAATAGTATTGAGGCATAGTATGCAGTATGCAATGATGAACAATATAGTTGTAATGTGGGGTTTGGGTTTTGGGTTTTGTTTCATGGTCATGTTTTCATGTCTTTTATTTTGTAATTGTTTCACCCTGTTTGTGTCATGCTTCCCTTGCCCTCATGTATCTCTGCCTTGTGTATGTGTCATGTTCTGATTGGTTGTTTTCCCTCCACCCCAGTATGAGCCGGTACCCATAGGAAGTATACCATTATCCCTGATTGTCTAATTCTAAACAAGTACTGTAATACTTCATATATTAAATCTTGCCGTGCTGCAGATTTAACACTCACTAGACTTGTTAGAACAGACACTGAATCTGTACATATTACAATATTATTTGGTTGTATTTCTTCAATCCATTGTAGTGCTAATATAATTGCTATTAATTCTGTAGTAAAAACAGACAAATGATCTGATATTCTTTTGGCTATTTTTATTTTAAATGCATCACACTTCAACTCGCCTTCAGTGGACTGAATATCGTTACAATAGTATGCAACATTTTGCATTTTAGTCCTATTTTACTTAAAAAAAATAAATAAAAAATAGGCAAAAGCTTAAAAAATGAATGAGTCATGTGAAATCACTTAAAGAAATCTACACAATGTTGTATACTGCACATTTTGCCAACTGTACCATATAGTTATTTCATGCATAAGGAAAATTACTGCTAATAAAGTATGGTTGTATGCCATTCAAAACATTAAAAACTTAAGATGACAATGTCTGTCATATTGTTAATTTCTAACACACTTCCTGAATTAAATTCACGCAGCCTCTTTCCAAAACCCTGCCCTCAAAAAACTGGAAACTCTATGTCAGCGGCCCACTCATTTCAGTTCTACCTGTCAGCCAGCAGGAGCATTTTATCACTTATAGCAGCTGTAATGAAAATGTTCAGTAAAATTTGCGCACAAACGAACCTTCCACAGGGTTTTGAACTCCCTCTGTTCGATGCGCAGAAGTTCACTGTTCTCTCGGCTGACAATCGTGGCATGTCGAGGAGTGTTATCCAGAATTGACTCCCCGAATGCTGTCCCCACTCCCAAAGTACAGATTGTTACAGCATCCTACAGAAAAAAAAAGAAATATTAAGAAGAGTGAAAGACAAACAGAGGGAGAAAGCATGAAAACATCTTTGCAAGCTAATTATAAAGATCTTAAAGGAGAAGTTCACCTAAAATGAAAACTTTGCCATCATTCCACATGTAAACATGTAAGGCTTCAGTGAATAGCAAATAAACAAATAAAGGAACAGTTGACCAAAAAAATTCAAATTTGCTAAAAATGAGGCCATCCAAGATGTAGATGAGTTTGTTTCTTCATTAGAACAGATTTGGAGAAATGTGGCATTACATCCCTTGAATGGGTGCCGTCAGAATAAGAGTCCAAACAGCTGACAAAAACATCACAATAATCCACAAGTAAACAACACCACTCCAGTCCATCAATTAACAGCTTTTGAAGCAAAAATATGCATGTTTGTAATAAACAAATCCAACATCAAGATGATTTTAACATTACTTATAGCTAAAATATAGAGTCTCTAGCTATAATACTGTTTTCTGAATAAGGAGAGAAATATGCACAGATCAACCAAAGTGAAAACAGTCCAAAACAGTTCTAAATAACTATGTATTTATGTACTGTATGTAATAACTATTGATTTTGATGTGAGAGGACAACAGGAATTTGACTTTTTCAGTATTTTACATTAATGATGGATTTGTTTCTTACAAGTGTGCATATTTTCACTTCACAAGACATTTATTGAATGAATGGAGTGGTGTGAATTACTGTGATGTTTTTAGCAGCTGTTTGTACTCTCATTCTGACGGCACCCATTCACTGCAGAGGATCCATTGATGAGCAAGTGATGTAATGCTAAATTTCTCCAAACCTGTTCTGATGAGGAAACAAACTTATCTACATCTTGAATGGCCTGAGTATGAGTATATTTTCATTAAATTTTCATTTCTAAGTCAACAATTCCTTTAAATGCAAAGCTCCACATGGCTTTTAATGACCCCTAAATCTCCATTCATTGTAATTGCATTGAAAAGAATTTTAATTTTGAGGTGAACTATTGCTTTAAAGATTCTTCTAATTCATGTACATTTATGCACACATTTATGCACACTCTAAGGGAATGTGCTCAGTGAGGTTTAAAAAGATCGTTGCACATAACAAGTGATTTGAGATCAGTAAAGCACAAGCTCACACACTCATAAATGAGTCATATTACATTCACAAATACACTTATTTTCTACACCCTGTCTTGCGTTTTACATTCATTTAATCAGAGCAGCGTGATAATAGCTTATTGCCCAATGGATCACTCCATGAAACTGGAGCAACACACAAGCCGTTAATATTGCATCAGTGAAACAGCGATTCTCATATGCACATACTGTATGCAGACAAACCTACACACACGTTCATCTGCACGCAGGACATTCATAGCTGCAGGGCAACAGCAGAAGTGTGAAAGAGAAGCATAACATGATGCCTGTGTCAGTTCTATGCACAATTGTGCATGTAATCAAGCAAGTACAACCCAGAATGCTTTAAATATGACTGCTACAATGCATACAGACTCAGAGGGGAAAATATTATTCAGAGGTTACTCATTCATAGTTCAGGAGAATTAGTTTTCATTTTTTGATTTATTTCAGTTAATTCCTGAGGAGAAATAAAAGTAGAAGCAAATCTGATGATTCTGACATACTGTCAGAAGCTATAAAATATGAAAAAATCTGAATCTGAGCAAAGTTTGAGATTAAAGGACACATATGAGATTAATGTGGTCATTTTCTCATGAGAAAAATATAAAAGGCAGACTTCAGCATACACTAATGTTTGGGGTCAGTATGATATTTTTTTTTTTTTTTAAGAAATTAATATTTTATTCAACAAGGATGCATTAAATTGCTGAAAAGTGAAGGTAAAGACAACTTACAAATTACAAAAGATTGTTATTCACTTAAATGCTGTTCTATTGAATGTTTTATTCATCAAAGTATCAAGAAAAAATGCATCACAATTTCCAAAAAAATTTATTTCAAAAATAATAATTCAACAAGAATGATTTCTGAAGGATCATGTGACACTGAAGACTGGAGTTCAAATATAAAATCAAATAAAATTCTTACTGTTTTTCCTGTATTTCTGATCAAATAAATGCAGCCTTGGTGAGCAGCATTTTCCATCAAAAATATTTTTTTAAATCATACCGTCCCAAACTTTTGAACTGTTGTGTAATCTAAAATTAAGATGATGTAAAAATACTATCTTTGAGCTTAATATGTCTATAAACACGATCACTTCAAAAACTGCCCAACATTGCTTTGTTTGAACCAGTCTAACACAGAATCATTAGCTCAACCAGTGCCATGTGTTTGTGGTGGGACTGTAAGTTTGACCGACCAACATTGATTATTTCTGCAATTCTGATTGGTGGAAATCTAAACTTTACCTGCAAAGAGATCACATTCTATACATCAATATATCGATTCTATAAGGTCTAATATGCAATGCAAGGAAGCTTCTGGAATCTTTGGAAATCCCTCTTCAGCTGTGTGGGAGTGATGTATGCTTTAGGGCCAGTAAACACATCTGACAGTGTGACTCATTGTATTCCCAGTGGATTCACAGAAAGATGCTTCTATCCCCAGCAGCACTGCATCAGCGTCCTCATATACAGTATCAGACTATTAACAAGGCCAGCCGTGGACCGTTCGCCCACTCACATGCTGATGGATGCAAATTATGTCTGCCAGGCTAAACTACTACTTATCTCAGCTGACTCCTAGCAGATTGAGGCTTCAAATGATCCTGATTGCAGTCTCTCTTACCTGATGGTTGGCTGTCTCAGACACTTTCACATCCAGAGATCCAGACAGAACCGCGTACCAGCTGGTACCAATGTCACCCTGCCGATACACTGCAGGCAAAAACAGAGTCTATGAATACTGATTCACAAATCGCAGAGGAATTCTTCATTTTGATTTCAGGACAGTTACTTATTTTCATTAACATAGCATGTGCTTCTTATTGTCTCATTAAGTGGCAAATTCAACCTTAAGCACAGATTCAGGACTACATGCGTAACAATAACACTTTCCATTCAAGAACATAATCGAGTTTTATAGCCTGAAGCCATAGGAGAACATTTTCAGGTTCCACAGAGAATATTTTATTTTAGTTATTTAGTAAACCATCTAAATAACTCAGAATCCAATATAGGGATATGAAGAAGCTATAATGTACACTACCTTTCAAAAATGTTTTTGAAATGTCTCTTATGCTCACCAAGGCTACATGTATTATCAAAAATACAGCAAAAACTCTAATATTGTGAAATATTATTACAAAATTAAACCGTTTTCTATTTTAATATATTTTAAAATGGATTTTTTTTTCCTGTGAAGGGAAAACGTCTCAGGTTACTTATGTAACCATGGTTCCCTGATTAGGGAACGAGACACTGCGTCCTCTAGGGGTCGCTATGGGGAACGCCTCGTCGTGACCCGTGTCTGAAGCATACATTGAAAAAACACCAACTCGTTGGCCGGCGACAGCCATGACGTCACTACCGGTGCGACTATAGTATAAATAGGCGCCGGGAGCACACATCATTCACTTCTTCGTCTGAAGCTTGCGTCCGCAGCATGGCAAGAAAACATGGATGCACACACCTTCTAAATGCTCTGCTAGTGCTCGCCATAATGAATAGAGATAGCTCTTACTTTTTCCTTGGAAATGCACGCTTCAAACAGAACAGTCAATGAAGACGAAGAAGAGAATGATGTGTGCTCCCGGCGCCTATTTATACTATAGTCGCACCGGTAGTGACGTCATGGCTGTCGCCGGCCAACGAGTTGGTGTTTTTTCAATGTACGCTTCAGACACGGGTCACAACGAGGCGTTCCCCATAGCGACCCCTAGAGGACGCAGTTCGAAGTTCCCATGAAGGGGAACTGAATTGTCAGAGGCCATTACTTTTTTTATGTGCTGATTTGGTGCTAATTAATGTTAAGTAGTGTTAAAAACCGTTGTGCTGAATAATATTTTTGTGATACATTTTCTTATTTTTGGAATTCTTTGATGAATAGAAAGTTCAAAAGAACAGCATTTATTTGAAATAAAAATCTTTAGTACCATTATAAATCTTTTACGTTCACTATTAATCAATTTAATGCATCCTTGCTAAATACAGTATTAATTTCTTAAAAAAAAAAACTTTTAAATGGTAGTGTAACAATCAAAAACTTTTTTTTAATCTCTAAAGAATCATACAAGGAACTCAAGCACCCCATATAAAAAAAAATAATAATAAAAAAAATCATTTTTTTCCTATTTTAATTCATTAATGTCTTTCCTATAGCCACCTGAAAACACATGACTGGTTTCAAATCAGAAAAAAAAAAAAAAAAACATAAATTGGAATAATATCCGAAAGCATCATGATAAAAATACTAAACGTGGTTCTTACAGGTGATGCCCTTCTCCAGACACTCATAGAAGCCACACATGCAGATCTGCTGCAGCAGGTTGGGGTGAAACTTCTCAAAGGCCTTCACACCCCTCAGCCGAGCCAGAATGATATCCACATCTTCTCCCGAGCGTTCTGCTGGCCTAATAAACAGACAAACAGACATTATGGTGTGGGTAGACACTCTCTAACCAAACTGACCAACAAGAAAATCCTGACGCTGCTGCGATGCATGTGACAATTACGAGGACAGACGAAGTTGTGTCCATTAGAATAAGCACATTGTGCTGTCTGTAGGATAAGGAATGTGTATTAATGTGATCAAGATTACGGTTTTTGTCATCACTCCTGTCAAAATACAAGCCATGGATCATATACACATTAATATAGAACTTCAGCAGCTTGATTTAAGATGTGCGCAGGCACATAAAGATCCTCTTCACATTTGCACAAATATAGCAATGCTCTCACTTCTCAGCTCATTAGGTGACATGTACATGTGTGAGTGCGTGTGTGTGTGTGTATTGTGCACTTGAGTGAATAGATTGCCTCTCTTAAGGATATCAGTATGCTGTAATTCGAACTCCTTTTATTCCGAAATGCCTTGTTGCTATGGAGATTACAGCACGAGGAAATTAAGACTTCAAAGACATTTGTCAAACCAAGGGCAGTGGGACAAATTTTATATGGAGACTAATCAAGCTAATGAAGTTCCACAATAGATTACAAACAGAAAACTAGACCTACTCTTTTAGTACTGGCTTTGAAACTGCAACAAACCAAGGCAGGTGAGTCATTGTTTCTCAAAACCTGATTTTTTTGACGTGTACTTTTATTATCATTCTCAGATAAAATGATAAACAACACAAAAATATCTGATCTATAACCTATCACTAATTTCCTGAACACATATTATCTGACTTTACTGTTTGCATAGTTACACATTTGATATATGAAAATATGTGTGACTTTATATAAGAAAAATACCTGAACAATTTACTGAAAACATGTATTTAAAGTTTTAGTTTTTTTGGACAACTGGGTGTCTTGTTAAAATGGTGAGTGGAAAATGATATTTGACATTATAACTTAATCAAATGAGTACTTTATGTACATAAACAAATAAATACAAGGATATATGTGACCCTGGACCACAAAACCAGTCTTAAGTCGCTGGGGTATATTTGTAGCAATAGCCTAAAATACATTGTATGGGTCAAAATCCCTCCCTCTCTCTGTCTCGCTCATGCACTTTTCACCTATGTTTCTTTCTTTTTCTCATATAGCTCCAGCCCATTATGAAGCTTTCTTCAGCTCCCAAAGAGTCTTTTGAAAAAGCACTTTCCCTTTGTGTCTCTCTCTCTCTGTATTTTTAAACTTACAAATTACCAGAGGTTTTGCAGTAGGCATTAAAGGTGCAGATTTAGAGGTTTTTAGAGGCATTAGTTCCCCTAAAACTGCAGTTTAAAAAAAAAAAAAGTTAGAACCTGTCAGAATCAATGCATATATATAAACAATACATATATATATATTTCCCCTTTTGTGTTCCACAGAAAACACTCACCAAACAAGGTTTTTTTTTTGGTGAACTATTCCTCTTAAAACAGTATGTCAACCCAGTCATGATACAAATAAAACACATTTATTATAATATTTTATGAATTTATCATACAAGCCAAATATAATGCAAATACACAAGAAAAGTCTGTAATAACAGGGCACAATGTACTGTGTCAATATGAATGAATTTTCCATATTGATTTTTCACAGGTGATTTACTTGTATTTTTACACATTGCCTTGTATTGTTTTTTCACGGTTAAAAGAAACATCTGTAAACTTAATTTCTACAGATTTGTTTCTTACAGTGTAGATTTTCAATACTTACACGTTTAAAAAAAAACTGAATCACCATAGATGTGACAATAAAAAAAAAAAACACTTGTTTTCTCACAGCAGCAGTACAGCAGGGGATCATTATTCTGACATGTGGCTTCATAATTTTGCATAGTATGAATATCAATGGAGGGGAAGCTAACAGTTTAGCTGTCTCTGTCTTCCCAGCGATATTTAACCCTTTCATTATCAAAACACAATACAGTACAATGATTGATACCAAAAGACATATAATTCAAACCAGACAACCAACCGCTCCTAATTTGAAATGATACGACTGGGATCAGCTGTTCTGCAGTCAGTAGCCTATTCATTGTGTCAGTGATCTGTAGAAACTGCCAGAGCAGCACAATGGAGCACAGTATCATCCAACAGTGCGGTCCGTTTTTTTCTTCTTTGTGTGTGTGCACATTTATTGATCACAACAATGCATCCTGGTGTCGGATGTTAATGAGACTATGGATATCTTTAAGAAACATTACATTGATCAGTGTAAAGACGATGTGCTCGACTACGTTTAAAGAGTCCATTAAAACATCAGCCACCGAAAACCCATCACACCCAGTAAGGTGATCTCACTTTTCCCTCTTATCGCCATGGTAACCTGCAGGGATGTGTCTGGACTAGGAGGGGCTGGGAAAAGGTAACAGATATTCTTAGTAATGTTCAATATGTTTATGCATCTTAAAGTTGAGAACAAAAAAGTGAGCATCTTAACATATTACCTGACATATTAACTCATTGGTTGCTTATTGGTTTTATACAGGCATATTTTATAAAAAAAGAGAGTCTGATTTTTTTTCCTTTTAAACAAACTGATTAAAATATGTCATTAAAAATAGGATGCACGCATGCAATTCATACGATGTGACACCGGCAAACGAGTTCAATGGAGAAGCGTGTCATTCACTGTCGCTGACAGAAGAAACAGCGCAGCTTCCACACGATTTCCCAACAAAATCCTTGCAGAAAACAAAATGCACATTTATACCTTATGCCTATTCAGATGCAGGTGATGCATCAGGGACGCGGGACAGAAGAACGCGCGTTCTGCTGCTGTCACCTTGTTGCAACTCCTCCGGACATTGACATGAACGAATGTAAAGATCGCTTTCGGACGCGATCTGGTGTCTCTCACCTCTTGTCCAGGCAGATGATCCACTCTGAGGAGGCCACGGAGTGCGCAGAGGCGTGCACCGCTACCATCTTCGGCTACACCGGTGTGAATCGTGCGTCGCGTAGCGGATCGCGGATCTTGTCTACTCGGGCGTAGCAGCACCAGGGCTCGCCCCCTCCGCGCCTCTGTCGTCAACTGGATCACCGCGGCGTGGACTCGTCGTCACCACGTTCACGCACGACGAACGTTTACAAGCGTGACTGCACACACCGGCGCGAAGTCACGTTCTGAACGGGTGTAGGTCGTGAGCTGATGACGGGTCAAATAAAATAACGTGGCTGCAATGCTTGGAAAATTACATAAGCGGGAGGCTGGTGATATAAAGGAAGAACAGACAGCCGGCTAAAATGAAGGTTCTGTGGATGACAGCGGTGGTGCTGATGCTGCACTGTCGCCATAGCGACGGGCACGCAGTCAGCGCGAATGCTGCATCCAGACGAGGGGAAATGTGAAGCGCTGTCAGGCGTCTTGTCCTCCTCTCCGCGGGAGACACTGACAGTAACAGGAGAGACACGCTGGGAGCTGACTACACTGTAAAAAGCCAAACAGGTGCAGCTGTAAAACAAAAAGTTAACCCAATGAAGTCTGGTTGATTAATAACACTAAATATTAATAATAACTCTGAGGGGTTGGCATAATCTCTTCTCTGGTGTTCTGGATCCAGACTGAAGCTTGTGTAAATCCTGGTTACAATCTATTTCAATCCCGTGGCAGAAACAGAGAAACAAATAGAGACATAATTAGCGTAGCTGCTGTTCCAACCAAGCAAAATTGATTTGTTTAACCCAAGCTAAACTGTAAAAAATAAATGTAATTTTAACTGTAAAATTTGATAAAAATGCTACGGAAAAAAAACTGTTAATAGGTTAACAGTAAGTTCCCGTACTATATACAGGGAAAAACTGTAAAATATCTAACCAGACATTTCATGTAATTGTACAGTAAAATGCTGTTCATTTTACAGTTTTTAGAAGTAAAAATAACAAATCAATGTATAATTTACAGTCAAAAACTGTAAACTGATATTCCCAGAATTTCCTGCGTGACACTCCACATTTTAAAGTATTTTGTTTAAATCATGGTTTTTAATAGTTTTTGTTAACAGTTATGTACATTTGGGCTTTATGTTACATCTTCTGTTGTTTAATGAAAGTTTATTGCATTATTTAAGCACTTTAAGAATTATTTAACACATGGTGTGTTACCATGATGGTGTTTTGTGTTTGCATGAATGCACCTTCTATATATTAGTATATACTTCTGCTTGTGGCGATGCTACTTGTGATGAGCTTTGATTCTTCATGTGGCTTTCTCTTTTACCACCTGCATTATTATGGTGGTTGTCAGTATGTTAAAGGTACAAAACAGATTTTAATAGCAGTGTGCATTGTTGAATTTACTTTTGAATTACAGTTTTATAAATGTGTTTTTATAAATGTGGCCGTAAATGTGTTTACAGTTTTTCTGTATTTTTTACCAAATTATTGTGGCAACCACAGCTGCCAAAATTATTTTGTAAAAACTACAGAATTTTTTTTACAGTGTAA